>NC_084747.1:52691793-52991793 GCF_033978785.1 Entelurus aequoreus | reverse complement strand
GTACGTGCTGCTGAGAAGGTGATTGGCTGCCAGCTCCCGTCCCTCCAGGACTTGTTCTCCTCCAGGACCAGGAGGCGTGTGGGTCGCATCACAGCTGACTCTTCTCACCCTGGACACAAACTATTCTCCCCTCCCCCCTCAGGCAGGAGACTACGCTCCATCCAGACCCACACCTCCCGCCACCTGAACAGTTTTTTCCCCTCGGCCATCAGGCAAATGAACAATAACTCCTAACAGCAGCTCCTTGAATTCCTTGAATCCCTTCTAAGTCTATCTGATAGCTCTGTCACAGCTCTTTTTATACCAAATATGTGTTATATGTGTTTTATGTCGCACGTTTGCACCAAGAAAAATTCCTAGTTTGTGAACCCATTCTCAAACAATGGCAATAAAACTATTCTGATTCTGATTCTGAAATATATTTGGGATCCAAAAGGTCCCCCACTCATAAAGTGATACATTTGTATTAGTTTTTTTTTACTTTTAACACTTAAGTTACAAGATCAACTTCAGATGTATCTGTCGATTTTACGTTTGAACTATTATTTTGTTTGTATTATGCTCTTTTGTCAAATAAAACTTTGATGTTTTTTTATGGCAACCACACAATATATGCAATATTTTTTCCACATAAAACATTTTAATGTGATATTTTTTAAGTAATAATTCATTATAACATAGATTTTTAGTCTTTTTTTTTTTTTTTTTAGCAATGGCAAAAAAAGAAAAATAAACAAAGACAAAAGAAAAAAACAGCCTGCATGGCAGGTTTGTGTCAACATTGCAACTTTTTCTTGTTACGGTAGATTTCACCTCATTCCACTTTTTTAAAATGTTTTTTTAAATGTTTGCAATATTATCAGTTTTGCAATTTTTGCAGAATGTGTGGTGGGCCGGTAAACAATTAGCTGCGGGCCGCAAATGGCCTCCGGGCCGCACTTTGGATACCCCTGCTCTAGAGGTGTCCGGTGGGGGGTAATCCCAAAAAACTCAACAAATCTATGTGTTGCCTCTTTCTCTGTAGTGTTTGCTTTAGAGATAAGGGAGGGAAAAACTGGGTTTTCAGTTCAAGGCTCTGTCTACACACTACTTTTATGGAAAACAATCTTCTTTTCCCACTTGTCGAATAACATTTTGATCACCACACACAATAACGGAAGTTGGCGCTACGGACGATTCCACGTCCAAACTTTTCAGACAAACAGATATGAAAGAAACACGTTTTATTGTTTTTTCCCCCCAGTCATGTTTTATTGTTTTTAACTTGTTCCGTTCTGCCGCGGCCGGCATAAAAAAAAAAGGGAAATACAAAAAACCTGTTTCTCACCTTTTTTGTATGGGGCACCGGAAGTTGGCAGACCCGTCAGTGATCCTGTTCTGTCTCCCTGTAAAGTTTGTCTGATCTTGAATGGGATTGTGCTGAAAAATTAACAAAATTGACCTAAACAAATACTTTACTAACTTATGTCTTTCTCCCGCTTTCTTCCATGTCCTGTCCATGTTGATGCTACTTCTCCATTCAAGGTAAGACAAGTCTCTTCTTCAAATGTCCTAGAAAAGTCAACACATTGTTTTTGAATGTTTTTAGCGCCGCAGCACTAAGGTTCAGCTCCTGCGTCCCTCTATTTATTCAGGAGTTCCACAGTCAACATCACTGAGGCCGCCTCTAAAAGGAGTGGTCACATATATCATGCAAAACAGGTCCAGTACGCACAATACGTGATGGAATGTGCTGGGGCCTTGTGATTGCCTTGTCTCTGCTTTGTTTGCGTGCCGTCATCTTATCGTCGTTGAGGGTCCTTGAAGTCCTTGGCTGTTAGCGGGCTAAAACAAAGATAACATCTGCGGCTGAGGCCACCCCTCAGACAAGAAGTTTTGTCCTTGCACAGATAGAAAAAATGCACCTTTAGCACAATAGCTAGTAACTATAGCAACAAGGCCTACTGAAATGCGATTTTCTTATTCAAACGGGGATAGCAGGTCCATTCTATGTGTCATACTTGATCATTTCGCGATATTGCCATATTTTTGCTGAAAGGATTTAGTAGAGTACATCGACGATAAAGTTTGCAACTTTTGGTCGCTGATAAAAAAGCCTTGCCTGTACCGTAAGTAGCAGACGATATGCGCGTGACGTCACCGGTTGTGGAGCTCCTCACATCTGCACATTGTTTACAATCATGGCCAACAGCAGCGAGAGCGATTCGGACCGAGAAAGCGACTATTTCCCCATTAATTTGAGCGAGGATGAAATATTTGTGGATGGGGAAAGTGAGAGTGAAGGATTAGAGGGCAGTGGAAGCGATTCAGATAGGGAAAATGCTGTGAGAGGCGGGTGGGACCTGATATTCAGCTGGGAATGACTAAAACAGTAAATAAACACAAGACATATATATACTCTATTAGCCACAACACAACCAGGCTTATATTTAATATGCCACAAATTAATCCCGCATAACAAACACCTCCCCCCTCCCGTCCATATAACCCGCCAATACAAATCAAACACCCGCACAACACACTCAATCCCACAGCCCAAAGTACCGTTCACCTCCCCAAAGTTCATACAGCACATATATTTCCCCAAAGTTACGTACGTGACATGCACATAGCGGCACGCACGTACGGGCAAGCGATCAAATGTTTGGAAGCCGCAGCTGCGTACTCACGGTACCGCGTCTGCGTATCCAACTCAAAGTCCTCCTGGTAAGAGTCTCTGTTGTCCCAGTTCTCCACAGGCCAATGGTAAAGCTTGACTGTCATCTTTCGGGAATGTAAACAATGAAACATCGGCTGTGTTTGTGTTGCTGCAGCCAGCCGCTAATACACAGCTTCCCACCTACAGCTTTCTTCTTTGCTGTCTCCATTGTTCATTGAACAAATTGCAAAAGATTCACCAACACAGATGTCCAGAATACTGTGGAATTTTGCGATGGAAACAGACGACTTAATAGCTGGCCACAATGCTGTCCCAAAATGTCCTTTACAATCCGTGACGTCACGCGCAAACGTCATCATACCGAGACGTTTTCAGCTGGATATTTCGCGGGAAATTTAAAATTGCACTTTACTAATCTAACCCGGCCGTATTGGCATGTGTTGCAATGTTAAGATTTCATCATTGATACATAAACTATCAGACTGCGTGGTCGGTAGTAGTGGCTTTCAGTAGGCCTTTAAGCATACTAAAGTTGTGCGATAATATATATACATGATTATTCTAACAATTGACGCATTATTTCAGGGCCTTTGTGGGGCCACGTAAAATAACGTGGCGGGCCAGATCTGGCCCCCGGGCCTTAAGTTTGACATCCCTGTTATAGAAGCAGGGTTTAAAGTATGATACTGATAAAGCTTATTGAGAAGAACTGCCATACTATTAACTGAACTGTCAGTTTTGGGCACAATGCATTTACAAACACATTTTGTATGCCTTTACATCACAACAAATGCTCCACTTTATACACTGTAAATGTCTCTTCTGAAGTCCAAGTGACATGACCCTTTGCCCATAAAAACATTCTTCCTTTTTATGAGAAGCGCTCAGCAGTAGTTTGAGAACACAGGGTCGTCCAATTGCCCCTCTTTAAGGCCATGTTTGTTGCTCTATAGTGCTGAACCGCATTGATCCCTCGAGAGGATCGAGTGCTCCTGCTGAGGCAAACGATCGGCCGCTACTGTATATGAAAAAAAAAAAAATATATATATAATAACAAGATCATAAATATCATGATGGTGTTGTCATCCGGGTAATGCTCCATCCTATCACAATTACATTTGATAAGACACCACTAGAAGAAGCGCTCATGTTGAGGTTTTCATGACGTCATAAAGAAAGAAACATGGGCATCTGACCTGCCCCGAGATCGAGGAGCCCACCCCGTGTTGTAAAATGTACATCCTATTATAGGGAGTTGTCTTTGTAAGAAAAGTTCTCAACATTCTGACAAGTGAGAGCTCTGAGTTTGACCATTTTGCGTCGTAGCTCACATCCATCCATCCATCCATTTTCTACCGCTTGTAAGTGCAAGTTCAAACTCTACTATGCAAAGCTACTGCAATTTATCAACAACACCCAGAAACGCCGCCGGCTTCGCTGGGTCCGAGCTCATCTAAGATGGACTGATGCAAAGTGGAAAAGTGTTCTGTGGTCTGACGAATCCACATTTCAAATTATTTTTGGAAACTGTGGACGTCGTGTCCTCCAGAACGAAGAGGAAAATAACCATCCGGATTGTTATAGGCGCAAAGTTCAAAAGCCAGCATCTGTGATGGTATGGTGGTGTATTAATGCCCAAGACATGGGTAATTTACACATCTGTGAATGCACTATTAATGCTGAAAGGTACATACAGGGTTTGGAGCAACATATGTTGCCATCCAAGCAACGTTATCATGGACGCCCCTGCTTATTTCAGCATTAAAATGCCAAGCCACGTGTTACAACAGCGTGGCTCCATAGTAAAAGAGTGCGGTTACTGTCCAGACCCGTCTCCCATTGGAAAAAGTGTGGCGCATTATGAAGCCTAAAATACCACAACCGAGACCCCCCAACTGTTGAACAACTTAAGCTGTACATCAAGCAAGAATTCCACCTGAAAAGCTTCAAAAAGTTTTGCTATGTGTTGCCGCCATTTAATTCTAAGTAAATGATTATTTGCAAAAACAATAAAAATAAATAACTTTCTCGGTTCGAAAATTAAATATATTGTCTTTGCAGTCTATTCAAGTGAATACAAGTTGAAAAGGATTTGCAAATCATTGTACTCTGTTTTTATTTACAAATTACACAACATTCCAACTTCCCTGGTTTTGGGTTTTGTACATACCAACTGTTTGATTGTAACATACACCTTAGTTGTAGTTTTGATTACCAAATTTGGAAGTGTTGAAATCACTACGTAAAATGGCTGACGCTAATATCAGTAGCATGTACACTACCGTTCAAAAATTTGGGGTCACCCAAACAATTTTGTGGAATAGCCTTCATTTCTAAGAACAAGAATAGACTGTCGAGTTTAAGATGAAAGTTCTCTTTTTCTGGCCATTTTGAGCAATTAATTGACCTCACAAATGTGATGCTCCAGAAACTCAATCTGCTCAAAGGAAGGTCAGTTTTGTAGCTTCTGTAACGAGCTAAACTGTTTTCAGATGTGTGAACATGATTGCACAAGGGTTTTCTAATCATCAATTAGCCTTCTGAGCCAATGAGCAAACACATTGTACCATTAGAACACTGGAGTGATAGTTGCTGGAAATGGGCCTCTATACACCTATGTAGATATTGCACCAAAAACCAGACATTTGCAGCTAGAATAGTCATTTACCACATTAGCAATGTACAGAGTGTATTTCTTTAAAGTTAAGACTAGTTTAAAGTTATCTTCATTGAAAAGTACAGTGCTTTTCCTTCAAAAATAAGGACATTTCAATGTGACCCCAAACTTTTGAACGGTAGTGTATATGGCATATCCAGCGTAAATTAACATCGAGCTAGCGCATTTTGAAAAGTGGAGCCTTACTCTTGAGCGCCGATTGCTTTGTTGGAATGGAAAATTGCAATCTCTTACAAATATGACGAGTCTGCACACATGATGTGAACGCGAAATAAAGGTATTAAAATACGGTACCCCTAAATTTTGTGTAAATTCGTACTATAGTATTGACGGAATTTGGTCGGTACCTAAAAAAAGCACTCGATTCGGTACCCATCCCTAATACCAACACTCAAGCTGCTCTGTTGAAATCAAACACACAGGACACTTTAGACCCGCCCTATGCGAACATTTGTTCTTGCATTTATTTCATATCTTTGGGTTGGTTTGCAGCTCTAATCTACTCCTCAATGACTTGCATCCAACCGAGGGATTTGTAAATGTCACGCCTCGGAAAGACTGGATTCTGTAAGTGCTCCCGATCTAATTTACCTTGAAAAGCAATCAAGAAGTACTTATCAGTAGAAAAGTGTGCAGAATTGGATATCTCGACTAACTCGCGGCTGCATGCGTTTGTCGGGTCTCGGGGCAGAAAAACGACGACGCCGCTATCTCTGTTGTGCCGCCGTCGTATTTACGTTGAGGTAGTTCAAGCGACATACCAGACGTTTAAGCCTTTTTTGCATTATCAGGCTTTTTTTTTTTTTTTATGTGTCGGACGGTGAGTTTGCCGCAGCAAAAGGAAAGTATCTAATTTATCCCCACAGCTATGCTCATAAATAGCTGTGCACCGCTTGAGAAAATAGCCAGGGGAAGCTTTAAATCTACACGTTGACATCTCTCCTCCCCCACCAATCTGACAATTCGGATGCGATTCACACATGGACACCCTCACACAGAAGGACCTCATTACGTCTAACCACCGCCCGAGACACTTAAGTGAGACGTAATGCTGATTTTTACATATGGCTCTCTTGTTTTCTGCTGAGGAGCCACCTGCTTCCGTTGAGCTACCTTCCAGGGATCCAAGTTCATCACAACTCTCTGAAATATTTATAATTTGATGCAAATGGACCGCCAATCAATCAACGCCACCAGTAATTCAACATTAAAAGGCCTTTAACATGCAAACGTGACTTTTTAATGATGTAACGGTGAGCATCCTTTCTTATTGAAATAATGCCGCCTCTGAATCCCAGAGCTGGATGGATCCACCTCTTGTATACACACATGGTTATGGTTATGCCATCCATCCATCCATCCATTTTCTTCCACTTATCCGAGGTGGGGTCGCGGGGGCAGCAGCCTAAGCAGAGAAGCCCAGACTTACCTCTCCCCAGCCACTTCGTCCAGCTCCTCCCGGGGGATCCCGAAGCGTTCCCATACAGTCTTTCCAACGTGTCCTGGGTCTTCCCCGTGGCCTCCTACCGGTCGGATGTGCTCTAAACATCTCCCAAAGGGAGTCGTTCGGGGGGGGGGGGCATCCTGACAAGTTGCCCGAACCACCTCATCTGGCTCCTCTCAATGTGAAGGAGCAGTGGCTTTATTCTGAGTTCCCTCCCGGATAACAAAGCTTCTCACCCTATCTCTGAGGGAGAGACCCGCCACCCGGCGGAGAAAACTCATTTCGGCCGCTTGTACCCGTGATCTTGTCGGTCATAACCCAAAGCTCATGACCATAGGTAAAGATGGGAACATAGATCGACCGGTAAATTGAGAGCTTTGACTTCCGGCTCAGCTCCTTCTTCACCACAACGGATCTACACAGCGTCCGCATTACTGAAGACGCTGCACCGATCCGCCTGTCGACCTCACGATCCACTCTTCCCTCACTCGTGAACAAGACTCCGAGGTACTTGAACTCCTCCACATGGGGCAAGATCTCCTCCCCAACCCGGAGATGGCACTCCACCCTTTTACGGGCGAGAACCATGGACTTTGACTTGGAGGTGCTGATTCTCATCCCAGTCGCGTCACACTCGGCTGCGAACCGATCCAGTGAGAGCTGAATATCAAGGCCAGATGAAGCTATCAGGACCACATCATCTGCAAAAATCAGAGACCTAATCCTGCAGCCACCAAACCGGATCCCTTCAACACCCTGACTGCGCCTAGGAATTCTGTCCATAAAAGTGATGAACAGAATCGGTGACAAGGGCAGCCCTGGTAGAGTCCAACCCTCACTGGAAACGGGTCCGACCTACGTTATGGTTATGGTGTTAGTTATTTCGAACATTCATATAATTATAATATGTTACATAGCATATTTCAATTTTTTCATTTAAGAAGAAAAAAAAGTGGTGTCAATGTTGATGCATGTCCAAAATCATCTTCCTTTCTGGACATGCATCGACATTGACACCACTTTTTTTTACCGCTGAAGGTGCATTGGAGAGAGGCTGCACCATTGTGCTCAAGACGCATAAAATGCAAAAGTTTTTACCTTATAGGAAATATGTTAGTAATATGTTGAGCGGATCTTATGGGGGTTCACTGTGATGTTTGCTACGCCAACTAATAGTGGGGATGTTTCTAACTGAAATGCTTGCTTGCAACTGAAAGCAAAACAATTAGCTGAGGGGTAGCTCTTACCTCAAAACAATTTTAAAGTTTGGGTACTCTTAAGTTGAGGTGCCATTGCACATTTTAGATGTCTGTCTACCGTTCACATCTTTATAAATCTAGCTAATGAAGTATGGAAGTTTGATGGCTATTCAGACGTATCTATGTGCTCGGTTTGTACGGTATACCAGTATTAGTATAGTACCGTGATACTAATGAATCATATTCGGTACTATACCGCCTCTGAAAAATACCCTGTCGTCGTCACATCGTGTAATTGCTGGTTTTACGAGCATGTTCGGCAGTGCACAATCACGGAGTACTTACAAGCAGACACACTGTGTAGACCGAAAAGGCAGAACAGATGCATTTTGGCTTAAAAACTAACGATAAAGGTGAAGTTATAACACTGAAATGCCCTCAGGAAGAGATGCTTTAAGACATGGCTAGCTAGCTAGCGGCTAACGTCCATCCGCCTTTGGCGGCGTTGTAGCTACTTCTAAATCACTAATCCTCGCCTCCATGGCGAAAAATAAAGTACATTTCTTACAAGTATCATCCCAGCAGGACGAGGAATAGCTAAACATGCTTCACTACACACCGTAGCTCACCGGCGTCAAAATGTAAACAAACGCCATTGGTGGATCGACACCTAACGTCCACTGTAATGACACCAAGTACAGGAGCGTATCTAGTCGATTCTACTATGATTACGTCGTTATTTTTTGGCATCACATCTTTTTTCCTTTTTTTAAAAATTGATATCATGTTTATAAACTCAGGAAAACTGTGCCCGGACACATGAGGACTTTGAATATGACCAATGTATGATCCTGTAACGACTTGGTATCGGATTGATACCCAAATTTGTGGTATCATCCAAAACTAATGTAAAGCGTCCAAACAGAAGATTAAGTGATTATTACATTTGAACAGAAATGTAGATAGAACATTTTAAAAGAGAAAGTAAGCACATATTAACAGTAAATGAACAAGTAGATTAATAATTAATTTTGTACCACTTTTCCTTAATAATTTTGACAAAATAATAGAATGATAAAGGACACAATTAGGGCTGCAACAACTAATCGATTAAATTGATTATAAAAATAGTTGGCGATTAATTTAATCGATTCGTTGGATCTATGCCATGCGCATGCGCAGAGGCTACTTTTTTTTTATTTTATTGTATTTTTTATTATGTATTTTTTTTTATAAACCTTTATTTATAAACTGCAAAATTTACAAACAGCTGAGAAACAATAATCAACTTTTTTTTTTTCAATAAAATACTGGAAAGGATAGAAATGTAGTTTGTCTCTTTTATCCGATTATTAATCGATTAATCAAAGTAATAATCGACCGATTAATCGATTATCAAATTAGTTGTTAGTTGCAGCCCTAGACACAATATGTTACTGCATATGTCAGCAGCTAAAATAGGAGCCTTTGTTTGTTTACTTACTAATAAAAGACAAGTTGTCTAGTATGTTCACTATTTTATTTAAGGGCAAACTTGGAATAAGAAACATATGTTTGATGTACCGTAAGATTTTTAGTCAAAATAGAGCCAATGATGCAATTTTTTGTGGTTCCCTTTATTTAGAAAAGTACCGAAAAACATGGAAATAATTGGTACACTAGTATTTACTCAATATAAAGTGCTTTTTACAAATAAAATCTATAATTATTATTATTATTATGTGCACAGTTTTACCATTCTGGGGAACCTGACTCCATTTACTTTCCACAATTGGTTGTAATTTGCAGTAGATTAGTAATGTAATTTTTGTTGGTGCTTATCTCGCACCTTTTTTGCTGCAAATTTGTATAACAGCCCATATAGGCAGCAAACTAAAGAAGCTTTTCTTGAACCCCGTTGCCCTTAATTCAAGACATCGGGGCTGCACGACATTGGATTGATTACGTTCCATCGGAAACCGGATTAAACCGTCATACCCATCTTTTAATTTTAAAGCGCCATGTGTTGTAGCGAAAATCGGGCAGCGCAATCTTCAAGCATTGTCACATTATTATAATGTTAATGTCATGGAGAAAATGAGCTTGTGGGAATAGGGAAGGAGATGAGTGACAAATGAGATCAAGGTGATGGAAATGAGGTTGGGAGGGTAGCAGGGATGGCATTGAGGTCAGCCAGTTTAGTGTCTCAGCGTTATTGGTGTACCATTTGGAAAACACACGCACACTCTCTCACACACACACACACACATACACACACACACACACACACACACACACACACACACACTTTGGTCAGAGCATCAGAAACCCAGTGCCAGCAGCAATAATCTCTTAATCCATCAAACTGTATTATAACACATCCATCAGGACTCGTGCGCGTCTGATGTCACTCCCACACATGCATGCATATTTAGAAGTGTGATCATACCTCCAGCCGGATAATCATCATCGGTTTGGGCTTTATCTTGCATCATCGCCGGGCATATTGCTCCACGGAGAAAGAAAATATATAAGGAAGCTCACGGAGGATTGTTGTTTTAGATAGATGATCATTTCGCCACATATCTCCCATACCAGTAGGAAATGGCGATTTTTTTATTATTTTTTATATGTGCTTTCAAGACAATTTTCACACAGTTGTTGGTCATACAGGTAGGACATTATATACATATATATATATACATATATCAGGGGTCACCAACGCGGTGCCCGCGGGCACCAGGTAGCCCGTAAGGACCAGATGAGTAGCCCGCCGGCCTGTTCTAAAAATAGCTCAAATAGCAGCACTTACCAGTGAGCTGCCTCTATTTTTTAAATTTTATTTATTTACTAGCAAGCTGGTCTCGCTTTGCCCGACATTTTTAATTCTAAGAGAGACAAAACTCAAATAGAATTAGAAAATCCAAGAAAATATTTTAAAGACTTGGTCTTCACTTGTTTAAATAAATTCATTAATTTTTTTACTTTGCTTTTTATAACTTTCAGAAAGACAATTTTAGAGAAAAAATACAACCTTAAAAATGATTTTAGGATTTTTAAACACATATACCTTTTGACCTTTTAAATTCCTTCCTCTTCTTTCCTGACAATTTAAATAAATGTTCAAGTAAATTTATTGTTTTTATTGTAAAGAATAATAAATATATTTTAATTGAATTCTTCATTTTAGCTTCTGTTCTTTTGACGAAGAATATTTGTGAAATATTTCTTCAAACTTATTATGATTAAAATTAAAAAAATGTATTCTGGCAAATCTAAAAAATCTGTAGAATCAAATTTAAATCTTATTTCAAGGTCTTTTGAATTTAAAAAAAAAAAATTGTTCTGTAAGAAATAATGATTTGTCTTTGTTATAAATATAGCTTGGTCCAATTTGTTATATATTCTAACAAAGTGCAGATTGGATTTTAACCTATTTAAAACATGTCATCAAAATTCTAAAATTAATCTTAATCAGGAAAAATTACTAATAATGTTCCATAAATTATTTTTTTAATTTTTTCAAAAAGATTCGAATTAGCTAGTTTTTCTCTTCTTTTTTTCGGTTGAATTTTGAATTTTAAAGAGTTGAAATTGAAGATAAAACTATGTTTCAAAATGTAATTGTCATTTTTTTCGTATTTTCTCCTCTTTTAAACCGTTCAATTAAGTGTAAATATCATTAATTACTAATAATAACATAGAGTTAAAGGTAAATTGAGCAAATTGGCTATTTCTGGCAATTTATTTAAGTGTGTATCAAACTGGTAGCCCTTCGCATTAATCACTACCCAAGAAGTAGCTCTTGGTTTCAAAAAGGTTGGTGACCCCTGACATATATACATACATATATATATATATTAGAGATGTCTGATATTATCGGCCGATAAATGCTTTAAAATGTAATATCGGAAGTTATCGGTATCGGTTTCAACCTCCCGATTTTCCCGGGAGACTCCTGAATTTCAGTGCCCCTCCCGAAAATCTCCCGGGGCAACAATTCTCCCGATTTCCACCCGGTCAACATTATTGGGGGCGTGCCTTAAGTGTCCTCTACAACCTGTCGTCACGTCCGTTTTTCCTCCATACAAACAGCGTGCCGGCCCAGTCACATAAAATATGCTTGGTCAACAGCCATACAGGTCACACTGAGGGTGACCGTATAAACAACTTTAACACTGTTACAAATATGCGCCACACTGTGAACCCACACCAAACCAGAATGACAAACACATTTCGGGAGAACATCCGCACCGTAACACAACAGAACAAATACCCAGAACCACTTGCAGCACTAACTCTTCCGGACCGCTACAATATACACTCCCCCCTGCACAGTACAGTACATAGTCCGTACAATTGACCACTAAATGGTAACACCCGAGTAAGTTTTTCAACTTGTTTAAGTCGGGGTCCACGTTAAACAATTCATGGTAAAGTTACATTGTTTAATGCATCCAGTGGGGGCATCACAACAAAATTAGGCATAATAATGTGTCAATTCCACGACTGTATATATCTGTATCGGTTGATATCGGAATCGGTAATTAAGTTGGACAATATCGGAATATCGGATATCGGCAAAATATATATATATATATACATATATATATATATATATATATATATATATATATATATATATATATATATATATATATATATATATATATATATATATATATATATATATATGTATGTATGTATACAGAGTGGTCAAAAATGTACATACACTTGTGAAGAACATAATGTCATGGCTGTCTTGAGTTTCCAATAATTTCTACAACTCTTATTTTTTTGTGATAGAGTGATTGGAGCACTTACTTGTTGGTCACAAAAAAATAAATCATGAAGTTTGGTTCTTTTATGAATTTATTATGGGTCTACTGAAAATGTGACCACATCTGCTGGGTCAAAAGTATACATACAGCAATGTTAATATTTGGTTACATGTCCCTTGGCAAGTTTCACTGCAATAAGGCACTTTTGGTAGTCACCCACGAGCTTCTGGTTGAATTTTTGACCACTCCTCTTGACAAAATTGGTGCAGTTCAGCTAAATGTGTTGGTTTTCTGACATGGACTTGTTTCTTCAGCATTGTCCACACGTTTAAGTCAGGACTTTGGGAAGGCCATTCTAAAACCTTAATTGTAGCCTGATTTAGCCATTCCTTTACCACTTTTGACGTGTGTTTGGGGTAGAGATGTCCGATAATGGCTTTTTTGCCGATATTCCGATATTGTCTAACTCTTAATTACCGATTCCGATATATACAGTCGTGTAATTAACACATTATTGTGCCTAATTTTGTTGTGATGCCCCCGCTGGATGCATTAAACAATGTAACAAGATTTTCCAAAATAAATCAACTCAAGTTATGGGAAAAATATGTATTATTGAAGTCACAAAGTGCATCATTTTTTTTAACATGCCTCAAAACAGCCGCTTGGAATTTGGGACATGCTCTCCCTGAGAGAGCATGAGGAGACTGAGGTGGGTGGGGTTGAGGTGGGGGGTGTATATTGTAGCGTCCCGGAAGAGTTGGTGCTGCAAGGGGTTCTGGGTATTTGTTCTGTTGTGTTTATGTTTTGTTACGGTGCGGATGTTCTCCCGTAATGTGTTTGTCATTCTTGTTTGGTGTGGGTTCACAGTGTGGCGCATATTTGTAACAGTGTTAAAGTTGTTTATACGGTCACCCTCAGTGTGACCTGTATGGCTGTTGACCAAGTATGCATTGCATTCATTTGTGTGTGTGAAAAGCCGTAGGTATTATGTGACTGGGCCGGCACGCAAAGGCAGTGCCTTTAAGGTTTATTGGCGCTCTGTACTTCTCCCTACGTCCGTGTACACAGCGGCGTTTTAAAATGTCATAAATTTTACTTTTTGAAACCGATACCGATAATTTACGATATCACATTTTAAAGCATTTATCGGCCGATAATATCGGCAGTCCGATATTGTCGGACATCTCTATAGTTTCCATATCTCAGTGAGTGCTGCTGTTTTGGTTAGCAACCGTGTTACCTGTGACTCGTGTAGCATTTCTCTAAAATATCACCAACAAAGGAAGACTTGCAACATGGTGGAGTAGCCATTAGTCCCAGGTGTCAACTTCCGAAACGAAGCAATCATTTCATGATAAATAAACAAATGACATTTCTAACATCGGAGTGCATTCCTGCTGATTTAAGCGAACCTGACAACAGCTGCAGTGCCGTGTCCAAATGAAACATTCCAAGGGTGAAATGAATGAAGTTATCTTATTCCCAAACACCTGGTGTGTGTGTGTGTGTGTGTGTGTGTGCATGTGTGAGTATTTGCAAAATGTCCATTTTCAAAGACACCTTATAGGAAAACCCATGCTTCATGAGTCAATTATAAACGCAAAAACATTCATAAAACAATAATGTGCACATCCAATGCATTGTATTCACACACTCTGGCCAGTCTAATAAGATCACAGCATCACACATGCTGCATCTTCAAATATAATACACAACGTGTGGACAAATGTGTTTTTGAGGGATGAGGCGTATTCAGCTGAGAGGCTGTTCTCATCGGACAAAACCACACTGGAAGGTTGTTTTTTTTTAATTTCTCGGTGCTGCGCTCCCTCAGGGTTGACACGTACTACGCGTTGCACTAATTAAAATGATATTTAAACTTCCGTGTAACATTTGCAGTTACTTCTCCAAGTTGTGGAGGCACTTTTCATGAACTTTCTCGATGTTTTCTCAGCTTTGGGTGCCGGAATAATTTTGCTAAATGTGTCAAGTAAAATGTTGCGGGGGATAACTTTGTAAGAAAGGCACTTTCTAAATGTCACTGTTTTGTTTTGAATTTAGTAGTACAAATTGGTACATAGTCTCTTTCTGCAGATCTTTTGGGCACCATTCACACTTGGTCACTCCCAAGTTCTTTCGATGACATATAAGCTGAGTTCAAATTGATCACCAGAGCAGAATAGGTATTTTGTCATTTATTTTCAAATATTTGAAGAAACCAGCCTAGAATAACACATACGAAATGCGTAGCCAAAGTTGATCTAAAAAACATCACGGAAACACTCTCTTCTTCAATATCTCCCCCCGCCCTCATCTCTCTCACCCCAAACACATGCCCATTGTCCCTTTATCTAGAGACAGCCTGAGACGGGAAGAAGGGAGGATTCCTCCTCCCTGCGTTCCGTGCCCAAGGTGGTCCCACAATGTAAGCACTCTTTCATGAGATGATGAGAAAAGGAAAAGAGTACAATATGGAACATTAGCTATTTGTAATATGACTATGAAAGTAAAGAAGTAACACATATGTGTTATATGTGTTTTATGTTGCACGATTGCACCAAGAAAAATTCCTAGTTTGTGAACCCGTTCTCAAACAATGGCAATAAAACAATTCTGATTCTGATTCTGATAAATATGGATATATGTAAATATTTGCCTCCGTCATCATGTTGACACTTGAACCATGAACAAGACTTAAAGAATCTTGTTCTCACTAGGGTTGTACGGTATACCGGTATAATTAGTATAGTACCACAATACTAATGAATCATATTCTGTACTATACCGGCTCTGAAAAGTACCGGTCCTCCCACAAATTTGTGGTATCATCCAAAACTAATGTAAAATATCCAAACAACAGAAGAATAAGTGGTTATTACATTTTAACAGAAGTGTAAATAGAACATGTTAAAAGAGAAAATAAGCAGATATTAACAGTAGATGAACAAGTAGATTAATATTTTTTACCACTTCTCCTTAATAATTTTGACAAAATAATAGAATGGAAAATGACACATGTTACTGCATATGTCAGCAGACTAAATTAGGAGCCTTTGTTTGTTTACTTAGTAATAAAAGACAAGTTGTCTTGTATGTTCACTAATTTATGTAAGGACGAACTTGCAAAAATACACATATTTGTTCAAATAAAGCCAATAATGCCATTTTTTGTGGTGCCTTTTATTTAGAAAAGTATCAAAAAGTACCGAAAAGTATCGAAATAATTTTGGTACCGGTACCAAAATATTGGTATCGGGACAACGCTAGTTCTCACCAAAGCAAATTTGACTAACGGCGAATAAAAGACACTTGGGATGGATACCTTTCACATTTGAATTAATACGGTACTAATTCCTGGTACCTGGGAATTGATACCGCTACTCAACGTTACCGATGTTATGTAACATTTAACACTGATAATGATAACTGTGCTGTGCAGTTGTTAGGTACTGTTTTCTTCCACGTGTGTGTCTCATTTGTATTATAAAGTATCATATAGTTGAATTTGCATGTAGTTGCAATTCCTAGACGATAGAAGGCAGTAGTGTATAGACTACGGCAGGGGTTCTCAGCCTTATTGACAACGGGACCCAACTTTTCCACCAGGGGATCAGGGCCCACTCAAATATTAACACTGAAATAAGAGAATTACTCTGGGTTT
The DNA here is from genome assembly GCF_033978785.1 of Entelurus aequoreus. Classification (NCBI taxonomy): domain Eukaryota; kingdom Metazoa; phylum Chordata; class Actinopteri; order Syngnathiformes; family Syngnathidae; genus Entelurus; species Entelurus aequoreus. The sequence continues at coordinate 52,975,390 of NC_084747.1, read as the reverse complement.
TAATCATATTCAATACCGTTTAACTAGATAAACCTTGTGAAATGACATGAAACAAAGCGTATTATCAAGGCTTAGGTCAGACTGATTACAATTAATACTAATCAAATATACTGCAAAGAAGGGACTCGTATATACTATTTACATACAATTACACAGTTTGAAGCAAAAACATTCTAACTAAATTAATAATAAAAAATATAATAATAAGTTTCTTAAATAAACTAAAATTAAAGTGCAAATGAAGACGCAGCTTCACTACTTCAGTCATAATTTTTGCGCTTAAAAATCTTGTCTATGACTTTAGCTCCAGAGATCTTATTTGTCTGAGATTGTCATTACTGCCACACGTGGTGGAAAAGCGTATTACAACTGAGTACCGCTGCGGCCTGTACACGCCAAAGCTGGGAAACAGAAATTTTTTGGCAGCCCTCTAGGGCAGTGGTTCTTAACCTGGGTTCGATCGATCCCTAGGGGCAGGGGTGCCGAAAAGGGGGGGGGGGGGGGGGGGTAAAGGAGACAGATTCTAGGGGCCCATGATGGAAGGGGGCCCAGAGAGGCCCCTAATGATGATGAAATTATAATGTTGTCGCTGTGTTGGGGGCCCTGTAAAGATTATTTTCATGGGGCCCAAAATCCCTAGCGGCGCCCCTGCCTAGGGGTTCGGTGAGTCGGCCTCAGGGGTTCGGCGGAGGTCAAAACACACCCGACTCATCGTGTAAATAAAAACTTCTCCCTATTATGGATACGGCAACAGCAGAAGTCAGACTGATTTGCAGGTGTGTAATTTGTTGTGAGTTTATGCACTGTGTTGGTTTTGTTGTTTGAACAAGGTGATGTTCATGCACGGTTCATTTTGTGCACCATGAAAAAAACATGGTAACACTTTAGTATGGGGAACATATTCACCATTAATTAGTTGCTTATTAACATGCAAATTAGTAACATATTGGCTCTAGTCATTATTAAGTACTTGTTAATGCCTTATTATAACCCTAACCCTCTAACTCTGGCCCTAACCCTAACCAAATAACTCTAAATTAAGTCTTTGTTACTTAGAATATGTTCCCCTAGTGTCCAAAAAACTCTAAATTAAGTATTTGTTACTTAGAATATGTTCCCCATACTAAAGTGTTACCAAAAACATATAACTTTGTCTTGAATTTGAAAAAAATCAACATTTTATTTTTCGCTAAAGAAGGGTTCGGTGAATGCGCATATGAAACTGGTGGGGTTCGGTACCTCCAACAAGGTTAAGAACCACTGCTCTAGGGCCAACAACGAGCCCCAACCCTCTGGTTCAGTCTATCGTCAAGCCCTACAAAGTATTTAAACTGTAAGTATAGTATTGTATTTGTTACACATCAGCTGTTTGATCATAACATATATCCTAGTTATAGTTTTGATTAGCAAATTTGGTGGTGTTGAAATCGCTCGGTGGAATCCCTAATGCCAGTGTGGTACGTGTGCATGGCATACGCATTCAAACAGATTGCAGCAGATTATGTTGCCAGGCACTAGTTGCAGAGCTCCAGCCGAGTGATGCACTACACCGGGTGATTAAAAAGCGCATAAAAACTGCAGGTTATTGTGCAGAAAGTAGCTTCTGGCAAATCAATGATCCCGCTCATTCCTATTTGGTTGTTGTTGTTGTTAACTACTGGCTGTTTTCTATTCTGTTTATGACTGTTACGCTCTCCGTTGGTCTTTATTCAGATGTATGACCGAGGAATTTTTAGAGTCGACAAGAATCCTCTCTGGGATGCTGACTGACTTCAATTTTGTTTTTGAATACTACAGTATGGGACCTCATACTTAAGAGTGTTTTGAGAAAAAAAGCTGTCTCTTGGCTAATAGTTATGCTTTAAGTTGCAAGCACACATTTGAGTTACAAACGTAGCAAATATCCCACTAAGATTCGTACAAAACATCTGGGGCCGTATTTATCAAGCATCTTAGAGTGCCATTTTACACTTAAGTCCTGAGAATTTGCGAAATTTAGTCCTACTCTCAAACTTAAGAATAAAAGCTAATTATCAACTTTCTTAAGTCTAAGAATCACTCCTACTCTCCACGATATTTAAGAGACCTTCAGAGGTGTCCTAAGTGGTTAGGAGTTGCGCGAACGTTCAGGGAGCGGAAGGATGTCCTGGCTTTGTTTGATGACGAGCAGCTGATCAAACGGTATCGTTTAGACGGAGCGGGTATTATTTTTGTCACAAATTTAATAAGGGGCGTCATCTCATCAGCAACATCACGCAGCAGAGCTTTCACAGCAGAGCCACCCACACCAGTTTGAAATTAGTTGCCTAATTAATGAATTGGAAAGAAAAGGAAACATTTATTTTTGATTCATTGCCAATATTGTTTGTTTGTTTTGTATTATTTTGTAGATTATTGTCAAAATATACACTCCCATTGTCCACTTAAATATTTCTAAGATATTTCTTTATTCTTAGACAAGGGATTCCCTTCCGTGATTGGTCATTTCTATGGACACAGAAATGACGTCGCCTAAAATTCCGTTTACGGCACATAGTAATGTCGTAATTCAGCTCTGAGTGTGACACTTAAGATTCAGTCCTACACTTCGCTGAAAGTGTGAGTAAGACGCTTGATAACTAACTTTTAAGTGCAGCTTTCAGCGAAGAATTTCTCAACTCTTAGCAGACTTCTTAGGAGTAATTCTAAGAAGCTTGATAAATACGGCCCCTGGTCTCGCTAGCATGAGAGATAGACATAACTTAGTTTTTTAATTTCAATTTGCATGTTTGTGCTGGGTGGAAACAACACTGGTTGGAAGGAGCGGAACTTAAAGGATTGATTACAGTAAAGGTTTGTAGACGTACAGTAAATTTACGTTACACACTCGGGTAAGTCTAATACAAATGTGTTAGGCGCAAAGACGCCTGACAAAGTCTGCTCGGAATTGTGGGATGGCGTTATCTCCTGCAGCTTTCATAAAGGGTCGCCCTGTGCAGTAGCAGATAAGAGAGGAGACAGTGACCCTTTTCCAGGACTTCTGCTACCACAACTCCTGCCTACTAAGCTGCAAAATCATTTTTTTGCTGATGTTATACATTGCACAAACTGACATGATGTGTAATAATAAATTAAAGCGCAACACTCATGTAAAAAATATACAACATAAGAGTAGCAAGAAACACGTCAATAATGAATAAAGCAAAACATGTTCTAGACCAAAAATCACTTCATATTTACTGCTCACTAGTGTTACCATATCTGAGTTATTGTGCAGAAATATGGGGAAACAACTACAAATGTGCGCTTCATTCACTAACGGTGTTACAATAAAGATCAATTAGAATAATACATCATGTTGGATATAGAGAACATACAAACCCTTTATTTATTAAATCACTATTATCATACTTGCCAACCTTGAGACCTCCAATATCGGGAGGTGGGGGGTGGTGGGGGGCTTGGTCGGGGGTGGGGTGGGTGGGCGGGGGGGCGTGGTTGGGGGCGTGGTTATTTACAGCTACAATTCACCAACTCGAGTATTTCATATATATATATATATATATATTTTTTTTTTTTGTTTGTTTTTTTTTTTTTTTGTATGAAATACTTGACTTTCAGTGAATTCTAGCTATATATATATATATATATATATATATATATATATATATATATATATATATATATATTTATTTTATTTACATAGAAAAAAGAAAAAAAATACTTGAATTTCAGTGTTCCGGTGGCTATCCATTAGATGGCAGTATTGTCCTGTTTAACTTCTCCGTTCATGATGAGTATATCATTTCGGCCACCGTGTTCAATGGAGAAGTCTGTTCTACAAAGTTCTGTTCTAAGTCTGTTCTAAAAGCCCTAGATGTTATGACGTAATTGGGCAGGCAAGCTGTTTATATTGTGGGAAAGCGGACGTGAGAACAGGCTTTCCCCACTCAGTCTCAGGTTCGCATTGAGTTGGAGGGGGCGTGGCCTCCAGCTCCAGCTGAATACCGGGAGTTTGTCGGGAGAAAATCTCTGCCGGGAGGTTGTCGGGAGAGGCGCTGAATACCGGGATTCTCCCGCTAAAAACGGGAGAGTTGGCAAGTATGCTATTATTGAAATTCAACGATTTGATGCATTTGCAAACAGCTAAAATGATGTACAAAGCAAACTATAACCTGCTACCCAAGAATGTACGACAATTCTTCTCAACAAAAGAGGAGAACTATTACCTTAGAGCAGGGGTAGGGAACCTATGGCTCTAGAGCCAGATGTGGCTCTTTTGATGACTGCATCTGGCTCTCAGATATATCTTACTTGACATTGCTTAACGCGATAAGTAATTAATAATTCCGCTGATAATCACAGTGTTAAAAATAACCACATATCAACCAGACTACAAAGCCATCAGCAAAACCATGCAGCACCAGAAGTCGCATTAATGGTAAGAAGTATTTTATTTATTATTGGTTAGCTTCAGATTAACACTGTTATTAAAAATAATAAGAAACTTATTATACTCTAAAAATGTTGGTCTTACTTAAAAATGCACGCATTTAGTTGTATTCAATCAATCAATCAATGTTTATTTATATAGCCCTAAATCACAAGTGTCTCAAAGGGCTGTACAAGCCACAACGACATCCTCGGTACAGAGCCCACATTCAGTGTTAACATTTTTTATACGGCTCTTAAGGAAGTACATTTTAAAATATTTGGCTTTCATGGCTCCCTCAGCCAAAAAGGTTCCCGACCCCTGCCTTAGAGGAACATCTAATTTAAAACATTTGTATGCACGTACAACACTTAAAACCTTTAGCTAATATTTATGTGGAATTAAATTATGGAACGGACTAACCAAAGAAATCAAACAAAGCACCAATATGATTCAGTTAAAGAGACGGTTCAAACTACAAGTGTTCACAAACTACACAGAACAAGAATTATAATGAACATCTTGAACCCTTTTTTTTTTTTTTTATTGAGACAAAGATTATTATTTACTATTTGTATGCTTATTATTAGAGCTGACCGATATTATCGGTCGATAAATGCTTTAAAATGTAATATCGGAATTTATCGGTATCGGTTTCAAAAAGTAAAATGTATGACTTTTTAAAATGCCACTGTGTACACGGACGTAGGGAGAAGTACAGAACGACAATAAACCTTAAAGGCACCAATCACATAATACCTACGGCTTTTCACACACACAAGTGAATGCAATTCCTACTTGGTCAACAGTCATACAGGTCACACTGAGGGTGGCCGTATAAACAACTTTAACACTGTTAAAAATATGCGCCACACTGTGAACCCACACGAAACAAGAATGACAAAACACATCCGCACCGTAACACAACAGAACAAATACCCAGAACCCCTTGTAGCACTAACTCTTCCGGGACGTTAAAACCCCGCCCACCGCAACCTCCTCATGCTCTCTCAGGGAGAGCATGTCCCAAATTCCAAGCTGCTGTTTTGAGGTATGTTAAAAAAAAATAATGCAATTTGTGACTTCAATAATAAATATGGCAGTGCCATGCTGGCATTTTTTTTCCATAACTTGAGTTGATTTATTTTGGAAAACCTTGTTACATTGTTTAATGCATCCAGCAGGGGGCATCACAACAAAATTAGGCACAATAATGTGTTAATACCATGACTGTATATATCGGTATGGGTTGATATCGGAATCGGTAATTAAGAGTTGGACAATATCGGATATCGGCAAAAAAGCCATTATCAGACATCTCTACTTACTATGGTATCCATCCATCCATTTTCTAACGCTTGTCCCTTTTGGGGGTGGCGGGGGGTGCTGGAGCCTATCTCAGCTGCATTCGGGCGGAAAGCAGGGTACACCCTGTACAAGTCGCTTATTTATTTATTATTTATTTGTTCACTGTTCTGTTACAGAGAACAAGGACATGGGATAACATTGCTATGGTATGAAAAGGGGTAGGATTAAATAAGCTCTGCTTCTTCCTACTCCTTTTCGGACGTGCTGTAATGAAACAACTGGAATTTTGCGATGCATCACATTGTATCGTAGACATGTTCCAATTAAACCGAAACTGAACTGAACTGAAACGCTTGAATCCCAGAGCAGTGCACAACGCACAGCTATGTTAAACTCGACACTGTCGTTTTGTGTATAAACAATGAAGGTGTTTTGCAATTTTGCATAATATGAAGCATAACAAAGAAGGGCAAGGGGGGAAAACAACCCCTCAGCACGAGAGCTGGAGGTCCAACAAATCTGCTTAATGCACGCACCCGCCCACCCTCCTTAAACATTTGCAACGCAGATTTATTATTTTATAGCTGGCATTAATTATTTATGCGGGTGTCATTGAGGCGCGCCACGCTTTGCGGGGTTATTGTTATATCTCCCGGTGTTTTTTTTTTTTTTTTACAAGCACTTGTAAATCTTTGTAATCGTCAAAAAGTGTCTCGCGGCGCTCTGCTCCGTGTCACCCGTAAGCATGTGCGAAAAAAAAAAAAAGAACAAAACTGCGGCGTTCCCGCGGCACAAACTCCACGGGGTATCTTTAATTATGTGTACACGCTTCACTCTGGATTATTTGCCACTCGGTGTAGCTGCGCTTCTCATCACAACATTTAGGACGTTCTTTTTTTATATATTCAAGATCAAAATTCAAGATTCAAGATGCTTTATTATTGTCCATTCTTTAACATGTACAAGACACATAAAAACTGAAATTTCATTTTTGGCACAGTCCCACTAAGAGCAGACATACGTTACACGGGGACAAGACAGGACCGCCAACGGATCAGCCACTTACAGTGCTCCTTAAAAAAGGTGGGGAAAAGGTGGCATTGGGAAAGGGGGAAGAGTAAAAAAAAGTATCAGTCTAAGGCTGGACCCTCGGGAGGGGTCCAGACTGAGTCCAAGGAAAAAACCTCACAGGATAGCACACATAAACATGATACATGTAATCAAAACAACTCGCAACAGAGGGGTGGGGGGATTTGGGGCCCTGGAGGCCGGCTGCCGCTATAAAGCGCTACTCAACCGTCCACAACCCCGAAGAGGAATTAAGCAGTGGTGAAGGCGTTGATTGGGGGAGGGGCGGGTGCGTGCATGTATGCCCAATTAACTTGGGTGAGATGTTGAAATGTTTTTGCGGACTGGGGCCGATCTCAAAGTTCGACACCAGGTGTTATTGAAAAAAAGGAAGGTCAAAAGCGTCCATCAATCAATCAATCAATCAATCAATGTTTATTTATATAGCCCTAAATCACAAGTGTCTCAAAGAGCTGCACAAGCCACAACGACATCCTCGGTACAGAGCCCACATGCACGTCCATCGTTGAGGAGTCCTCGGGGGAGTTTTTCAGAACAGCCTGTTCCTGATAGCGTCAAGCCAATTCGAGGGACTCAAATCGTAGATTAAGATGTTGTTTCCTTCGAGCAGTCAAAATAATGACATTCCTGCTCTGTGTCCGTGCTGGTTCTCTGAAATTCAATTTAATTCTTCCTTCTCAGCAAGCTTCTCCATGATGAGATCCATTTTGCGATTCAAATCAGAAATCGCCACAGTCTGTGTTCCCACAGCCCGACCCAATCCTTCCATTGCGATGAACAGCCGTTGGGCTCCTTGAGTGGCTGCCATCGTCTTCCGAATTTGACGATACACCAGAGCAATGCCCAGCCCAATCAGCAGGTGCCCCGCGATCACGGTTCCAAATAGGTAGATGTCTTCCACGTCCTCGATGGAAAGGACTGAGAGGCACATGATTCTCCATTTATCCCAGGAGTCTCTTACGTACCCCGCAGCAATTGTTCTATCAGGACAGCCAGGCTCCCCCGAACCTCTTTTCCTTGTCGAAAATACTTTGTCAATTGCGTCGAGAGTCCAGCTGATCATATCCATGTTTGATGTTTAGATTTGAGGACAGCGCAAAGAAAGAGGCTTAAAAAAAGTTCAGACAGGACAAGGTCACGAAGAAAGCAATCAGGGAAGGAGGGAGCGGAGAAAAATGCGACCACCCTCACCAAGAGGCAAGACAGAAATATGTCTATCCATCCATCCATCCATTTTCTACCGCTTGTTCCTTTTTTGGGGGGGTCGCGGGGGGGTGCTGGAGCCTATCTCAGCTGCATTCGGGCGGAAGGCGGGGTACACCCTGGACAAGTCGCCACCTCATCGCAGGGCCAACACAGATAGAAAAATGCCAGGCAAAAATTGAAGAGATGTAAAAAAAAATGGATGGATGATGCAGGGATTCAAGAGGCAAAATGCTTGTTTAGTGTGGACTCAGTGCCACTGAAGAGTGCAAAGATGTGAATACTTGATGGATTTTGACATCACTCAGGGAAATAACACACATACACACACACACACACACACACACACACACACACACACACACACACACACATATAAACCCCACAAGCAGAGTGTCAAGTTACTCTCAAGAGAAACTACTGTCACTACTCATAAGCCCCCGAGTCAGCTTTTTTTTCCTTTTTAAGAGCATCAGCATTTGTGTTCTTACTGCGTCACATGCATGTGAATAATTAAAATGTTTGAAAAAAAATAATCATTACCATAGAAACGGTTCAGTACGTACCTTGGTTCATTTTCTGTAATGTAAGGCAACAACATGATAAACATAATGTGCGATTAAATGACTCCTTCATTCCGCACTCCATCCAGCTGTATAATCACTCGCCATACAGCAATAGATGATGTCTGTCTATTACCTGACACCTTTTATGTTAGCTACCTCTCTTTGTTTATAATGTATGTTTTCTGCTTGATCTACTCTCTATTTCATGCTGCCCTATTTTTTTTTCTGCAGCTGTTACATATACTGTAATATTGTACATGGTAATTGAGATTTGTTATATATTGTATATATTATATAAAAATATCATATAATATATCGGTATATATTATATACTGTATATATAATATGTAAATATTACATATATGTTATATTTTACATTGCTACTATGGTACATGTTTAGTCTACTTTATACCTGCATTATCCTTTCCATCCTTACCCTTTCCATCCTTTGTAAATGAGCTACTGTGTGGAACAATTTCCCTTGTGGATCAATAAAGTTTGTCTAAGTATAAGTTGCCTCTTCTATATTATATAAAAAATATAATATAATATAATATAATATATCAGTATATATTACATAATGTATATATAATAAATAAATATTACACATTTTATATTTTATATTGCTACTGTGGTTAGGGATGATGTTTGATAAGAAATTATCGAGTTCGAGCCTATTATCGAATCCTCTTATCGAACCGATTCCTTATCGATTCTCTTATCGAATCCAGATAGGTTGTTGTATATGGAAAAAAAACACAATATTTGGTTTAACAAAAGCTCACTTTTATTTTATAAGAAAAAAATAAAATAAAATAAATAAATATTAACTGTTGTCCCCTAAAAAAATAAAATAAATAAATATTGACTGTTGTTATCCAAAGTATATTAAGTGGGATTTTTCAGAAAAACAAATATATACAGTAACAAAAAAACAACCTGTCTCTGTGATCACTATAGGTGTATAAATAATAATATAGTGTTAAATAAAATCAGTCCTTTGGGCACAAAACTGAAAATAATACAGCTCTCCAAAAAGTGCACTTCTGCTGCTATTGGAACATACTAACTACACACACAGGCAGACAGCTAACAAACAATCCAAGACGTCTAATAAAGTTCCAAAGCAGATTAATCCATTTAGGCTCTTTATTGTTGTTTTTTTACTATAGTGGTCTCGATAACGGGTACCGGTTCTCAAAAAGGGATTCGAGTCCGAGGACTCTGTTCTTTTCTTATCGAACACCCGGGAAAACCGGTTTGGAGCATCATCCCTAACTGTGGTACATTTTTTGTCTACTTCATACCTTTTGTTTTCGCCCTTGTGTGCATTATCCTTTCCATCCTTTGTAACTGAGCTGCCGTGTGGAACAATTTACCTCGCGGATAATATGTACTATAATATTGGTCAATATTTGCTATGAAATCCTTATTTAGTCCCTCCTGCGGCAGCAGACTTTTCCGGACGTGCCCTCACTCAAAATATCTACAATCATTTGTACTTTACTTACTTAATTCCAGACTGTATGCCGCCACTTTTTTTTTCTACGTTTGAAACCCCGTGGTTTATAAAAACGGTGCGGCAAATGAATATGTTTTTGTTTGCTGACGGCCATAATACAATAGTTGAATAAACAAAACAAGCAAACACACTGATAAGGTGTGTTATCAAGCATCGCCCCATCCTCTGATTGAGGAATGTTATATTTAATCGGGTCTTATTTTGTAGAGGCTGCAGATGTATTCTCTTCTGCATGTGCTTTTCCTATCGCCATGGAGACAGCAGCCGTTGCTGAGAGGCAACAATACATAGACAGACTAGAACACCCCCCCCCCACCCCACACCTCCCCCTTTTGTGTGTGTGTGTGTGTGTATGTGTGTGTGTTGTCGAGTTTTGAGGAATGGTGCGGCTTGCTTCAAGGTTAACGCCGTCTGGCAGGAGACAGAAAACACAAGCATGATCAAACTATACTTGATTAAAGGTGAGATGTGTGTTAGGATCTGCTGCACGGATCATATTCTGTGTGGGTTTTCGGGTCACTTGTGTTTTTTCTGTTAGTCTTGGTCCCATTCTAGTTCCTGTTAGTTGCTTACCATAGTAACTTATTACGTTCACCTGCCGCTGGGGTTCCCGACACGCACCTGTTGGTCATCATTGACATTATTATTTAAAGCCTGCCTTCTCAGTCAGTCGGTCTGGCTTCTTTGTTTTGCATCCCGCGACTGCCACGTAGGTTTGTTCTAGTTTCCTAGCTCCTGCTAGTAGTCACAATCTGTGCTAAGTGTTAGCCTTAGCTTCCGGTGCGCTCGGCACCTCGTCCTGTCGGTTTGTTTTCTGTTTTGGTACCAGTTTTGTGTTATGTTATAATTAAAGCATGTCGTTACCTGCAAGTCCTGTCCGGTTTTCGTCCTTTGCATCTCGGGAGAACAAAAATCCCGCATCACCATGCGTCCCGAACGTGACAATGCGTTTTCTATGTGAATTTGTCTTTTTAGTTAGCAGGATTTTGCCATCACTTCCACGAAGGAAATATATATTTTTTAAAAGAAGTCTTCACTACACTTATTAAAATATAGCTTAACTATCAGGTACAGACGTGGGAGTTGCATGTTTGATACCGTTGCATTTCTTCAGCAAATGGGCTAAACTAGAAAGATGTTGCTGTTAAAAATGTGAGTGTACACATAATCACGTTTCATCAAACATATATTAACGTTGTTGCCCTAGGGTAAACTGGGTATAACACATGGCACACTGACAAAGCTTAACCTATTGTTACTATAACAATCTACAAGGTTAAGGTTGCTTCTCTTTCTTCCCCTCCATTTTTCTGCATTCTTTCGTATCTCAAGTTATCATTACGTATATGTATTGTTGCATTTGAACAATTGTATTGTTGATAATAAAGGTAAAGTACTGGTATTGTTTATTATCAATAGCACTACTTCTATTGGTATTCATATTGCTCCATTTTTAGTGTAATAATGCTCATTGTCATTTCTGTATTTTTATTTTTTTTTTAATTTTCGCTAACTGCTTATTTGCTATTACTTTTACCATCATATTTGTACATGTCGTATTTGCTGATGTTGCTCTGTTGTTGTTGTTGTTGTGTTTGCTGTTGTTGTTTTTGTCTCTCTGTCTAATCCCCCTCTTGTCCCCACAATTCCCCCCTCTGTCTTCCTTTTTCTCTCTTTCTATCCCCTCCTGCTCCGGCCCGGCTGCACCAAATGATAATATAAATACATTTAATAAAGTCCAAATACAAGTAAGGCAACAAGAGAAGTATCCTACACTTCTCTTTTGTAAAGTAAATCTGAACAGCCGATATGGGCATCTACATCTGCTATATGATTTGCCCGAGAAGCTGGGCAGGACATTAAAAAAAAAAAAAAAAAAAAAAAAAAAAAAAAAAAAATGTGAGTGTAACGTTCGCAATGTAGCTCCCATAGCTATGCTAGTGTTGCTAACAAGAACAAAATCGCACACAGAAGGTGTGAAGAGGAAACAGTTAACGCTAAACGGCAGCGCCGGGCCAGAGTCACAGGAACGAGAAGCGTGAGTGGAGCCAAAGCAGAGTAGATGAACACAACTGGAAGGGTGAAACATCAGGGGCCGTATTTATCAAGCGTCTTAGAGTGCCATTTTACACTTAAGTCCTGAGAATTTGCGAAATTTTGTCCTACTCTCAAACTTAAGAATACAAGCTATTTATCAACTTTCTTAAGTCTAACAATCACTCCTACTCTCCACGATATTTAAGAGACCTTCAGAGGTGTCCTAAGTGGTTAGGAGTTGCCAGCGGGGGATGGCACTGAGGCGAGAGAGACGTGCGCGAATGTTCAGGGAGCGGAGGGATGTCCTGGCTTTGTTTGATGACGAGCAGCTGATCAAACTGTATCGTTTAGACAGAGAGGGTATTATTTTTGTCACAGATTTAATAAGGGGCGTCATCTCATCAGCAACATCACGCTTTCAGTTTCGAATTAGTTGGCTAATTAATTAATTGGAAAGAAAAGGAACCCTTTATTTTTGATTCATTGCCAATATTGTTTGTTTGTTTTGTATTATTTTGTAGTTTATTGTCAAAATATACACTCCCATTGTCCTCTTAAATATTTCTAAGATATTTCTTTATTCTTAGACAAGGGATTCCCTTCCGTGATTGGTCATTTCTATGGACACAGAAATGACGTCACCTAAAATTCCGTTTACGGCACATAGTAATGTCGTAATTCAGCTCTGAGTGTGACACTTAAGATTCAGTCCTACGCTTCGCTGAAAGTAAGACGCTTGATAACTAACTTTTAAGTGCAGCTTACAGCGAAATATTCCTTTACTCATAAGTCAATTCTTAGCAGACTTCTTAGGAGTAATTCTAAGAAGCTTGATAAATACGGCCCCAGGAATCTACTGGCGTCGAGTAAATGGACTGGAGAGCTTAAGTCGTCAGGAGGAAATGGGTATCAGTTGTGCGCAAAGGTGGCTCCACCCCGTTACCCAAAAACCAGACACTGCAACAAAAAGCAGACAGAGCTGCCAGATCACGACAGCAGGTGTGGACAAACACAGCTCATTAGCATTCATGCTACAGACACACACAACAGCTTGTTTTAGTAATTAATTCATTACCAACAAATCCTTTAATACAGTAGGAAGGGGATTCATAGTTCCCCGAATTGTTGCAGTTTACCTGACACATGAAACATGAACATTTTACCTTAAAATGTGTTTTGTGGCCATTTCCAACGTTGACCACGGCATCAGTGGTTATGTAGAGTGTCGCATTCCATCATTTTCAGCAGACTGCATTGCAAAATGATTAACCCTCACCCCTCTTCCTCGCACAAGAGATCCACCCAGGAATGTGGCCATATGAATCCCTTCCCTACTTTATGACACATTCAAATATGGTATACTTGTTTGTTTGTTCAACATACAGTTTTAATTGATGAGTCAAAATGTGATTTAATTCAGCCTAAGGCAGGGGTCGGCAACCCAAAACGTTGAAAGAGCCATATTGGACCAAAAATACAAAAAAACAAATCTGTCTTGAGCCGCAAAAAAATGAAAAGCCATCTATAAGTCTCATAATGAAGGCAACACATGAGGAAAGTGTCTATATTAGCTATAATAGCCTACTATCAAAATGACTATGTGTCACAGGCTGGAGAAAATCTTCGTTGACAGAAATGTTGAAATGTAATATTTATTGTACACATTTTTACAACATTAGAAACCATTAGTAAATCAGAGGCTACTCAGAAGGTGAGACAACTCCTGGAAATTACTGACTTTTAATGGCCAAAGGTATAAACGTGTGTGTCCAAGTTAAAGAAAATGTCAGGTTGTATTCTTTTAATACATTTACTACAATCTTTGGCAAGCTAGGTAATGTTTGCCGTGGTCTGGAACAACATGGCACACAAACAACTATCTGAAATGCAGTCAATATTACATACAGATAATGTGTCATGAAACATGCAAAACTAAATGATATACAAAGAGGATAAAAGTAAAGGATATTAAATGAGCTCAAATATGCCTACAAATGAAGCATAGTGATGCAATATGTACATACAGCTAGCCTAAATAGCATGTTAGCATTGATTAGCGTGCAGTCATGCACTGACCAAATATGCCTGATTAGCACTCCAACAAGTAAAAAACATCAACAAAGCTCACCTTAGTGCATTCACGCACAGCATAAAACGTTTGGTGGACAAAATGAGAAGGAGTGGAAGATTTTACATGTAAAAACAAACTGTTGCGTCACAGTCCGCACTATGGTGAGTTCAAGAACCGCCGAAATTAGTAGGACAAAACGATGTTCATCGAATACTCTCATCAGTGAAGCATACACACAAACATATTAAACAGTGGGCTTTCTAACAATTGGGAAGGTTTGTGTCATGCTTGTCCTCAAACAAAGAACATACTAAAACAAAAAAAATATTTTCCCCCCTTTCCATTTTCAATCCTTTTTTTAAAATGCTCCAGGGAGCCACTAGGGTGGCACCAAAGAGCCTAAGGTAATGAATTAGGAGGTTTTATATCGGTAGTATGGTATTTGCCAAACCTGTCTCGCTAACCTACTCAGTGGCCTTGTGGTTAGAGTGTCCGCCCTGAGATCGGTAGGTTGTGAGTTCAAACCCCGGCCGAGTCATACCAAAGACTATAAAAATGGGACCCCGTTACCCGTTGACACACAGCATCAAGGGTTGGAATTGGGGGTTGAATCACCAAAAATGATTCCCGGGCGTGGCCACTGCTGCTGCTCACTGCTCCCCTCACCTCCCAGGGGGTGATTAAGGGTGATGGGTCAAATGCAGAGAACAATTTTGCCACACCTAGTGTGTGTGTGTGACAATCATTGATACTTTAACTTTATCGGTTACTGCAAAACCAAAGTTTTTTTTTTGCTTGGTATCATATCACATGTGTAACAAATGTTGGCTATAGTTGAAAATGATGCTTTCAGGACAATTGTGTACATGAGTTGAGGTGTACAGCTACTTCACATTGTGTACATGCATAGTGCATTCTTTTTTTTTTTTTCCACCCCGCGCGCTTCAAACGTCGCTTATCCACCCACGAGTGCCGTGGTCTCTTTCTCTGCTTATGCATATCACAGACGACCTTCCCCTTTAGTGCCGTACTGAGCCGGTGGCTCTCGCTGTCATGGCGAGGGATGCTACATTAGTCACTCGACACGACACAGCTGGGAGGTTGTGATGCCTCCTGCTCATTACACTCGGCTCTCCTGTGCGCCTTTTAGCAAGCCCCATTATATCCGCCGTTATAGTCGCATGGATGTGTGTGTGCAACATGGCCTCATCTCGCGCTGAGCTTCCCCTCAATCCTGGCTCGGATCGGGACGTCTGTTGATTGGCTCACCTCCTCATTGATTGGAGGGCCGTGTTTACGACGGAAACAAGGTCAAAATTGATCAGCGGATAAGTTGCCAATATGAAATGGAAAATGCATTACACACAACCCAACATCTTTTTCACTACTATACTGTAGTTACTGAATTACAAAACCCAAAACCAGTAAAGTTGGCACGTTCTGTAAATCAGAAATATAAACAGTATACAACAGGGGTGGGCAATTAATTTTTACCGGGGGCCGCATGAGCAACCCGAGCACTGCTGGAGGGCCACATCGACAATATTTCAATTACATTTTGCTCAATATTATTTTTGATATATACCGTAAGATAAATACTAATAATAATAATAATAATAATAATAATAATATTTAATAATAATAATACTTTCATTTAACCTAACTTAACTTTATACCAAAAGCACTGCTTTGGAAATCATTTGTACCCCTTTCAGAGATTTAGTTCCCCTTAAACATCCACATGTTGCACAATGAAATGTAAGCATAGGATGAAGTGTGCATTCCTGTAACTTTCTCTAGTAACAGCATTCCATGATTAATATAAATAAATTAACATTAATAATAAATGACAGTAAAATAAGCACACGTATGACTGAGGAGTCATAGTGTAACTTTGTGTGGTGTTTGAGTTGTCCGACTTTTTGTGTGGCCATAAACGCACCAGTGGTTTAGCGGTATGCGTGTTGGTGACAGATGACAAGTTGGTTTTGGCCTGGTTTGTACGGCAGAAAATGACTAGTTTTTCGAGATAGAAGTGTTTTACTCATGTTTTTGGTGTGGTTTTGGCCGAATATAAACCGTTTTGCTCAATAAAGTGATGGATATAATTCCTGGCCTCGAAGCATCTCGATAGACGTTACAATAATTGAACGGTGTTCAATTGAACGGTGTTGACGAACACCGTTAGGGCCGCTTGTTGTCACTGTCCCTCAAAGTTGCATTGCAAAATTACACAGAATAAAAGTGTTTATTTTGTTTGGAATTCAGATGGGATTTGATTTGGTGCGCGGCATATATTTGCTGTGCGTAGAGGACGCTTGAGAAGTGCGCAATTGGGCAGGCGCGCACCTTAGAGGGAATGTTGCTTGGCAGTCCATGTCTTGTTGAAAACACGCCATTCGTCATCAACTTTTCTCTTTTTAGCGTCTCGGGTGTAAACCGTGCATCACTTGTCGCTGTGCACCTTCACTTACAGGTTACACACGGACATACACCCATAAATAACACTTCAAAATAAAAGCAGCACAGTTGTATTGCGCACATGACATAGATGTTTTTTCAACTGTATTTTGTAATTTGTGATTGCAGCTGTTCACATTCACTCACAATCACGCTAGCGCATACATCCACACGGAAGTAATACAAATAACGCTTTTCAAAACAAAAGCAGCACCGTTGTATTGCACACTCGACATAGATACTTTTTAAAATGTATTTTGTAATTTATGATTGGCCTCATGCGGGCCGGACAGGGACGCACAGAATGCCCAGGTCTGGTATACAATGATTTGCAAATCTGTCATGTTCAAACACTGATGACATCTATTAAACAGACGAGAAGCAAGGAATCATACAGAGACAGAGTTCAATTTGGCTCAATGAGGAGACACGTGTTTTGGGCTGTATTCTAGTTACAGATCCAAACTACGTTCTAAAAGTCCAGCCCGCGTGCTTCCTCCATTTATTTGGAAGGTCCCTGTTACATCACTGAAGCTGTCGCTGAGGGAAGGGGGTAATCTCGACAACTCCAGTTAGACACAATATATGATTATACAAAAATGCAAATGTATTGACGCTGGTGCTATAGCCCCGTCTCTGCTTTGTCTGCGTCCCGGTACACGATGTTCGGCCTTGGCAGTCAGCAGGCCGAGTCTGGACACAACACTAATTGCCAGCTTTGCACAGATACAAAAATATAGATAATAACTATAGCAACAGCCCTTAAGCATAAAGTTGTGTGATAATATATATACATGATTATTCTAACAAAATCCTTTTCAACTTATATTCAATTGAATACACTGCAAAGACAAGATATTTAACGTTCGAACTGGAAAACGTTGTTATTCTTTACAAATATTACCTCATTTGGAGTTTGATGCCTGCAACATGTTTCAAAAACGCGCCAAAAAAGACTGAGAAAGCTGAGGAATGCTCATCAAACACTTATTTGGAACATCCCACTGGTGAACAGGCTAACTGGGAACAGGTGGGTGCCATGATTGGGTATAAAAGCAGCTTCCATGAAATGCTCGGTCATTCACAAACCAGGATGGGGCGAGGGTCACCACTTTGTGAACAAATGCCTGAGCAAATTGTTTGAAAACAACTTTTCTCAACCAGGAATTTAGGGATTTTACCATCTACAGTCCGTATCATCAAAAGGTTCGGAGAATCTGTAGAAATCACTGCAAGTAAGCGATGATATTACGGACCTTCCATCCCTCAGGCGGTACTGCATCAAAAAGCGACATTAGTGTGTAAAGGATATCACCACATGGGCTCAGAAACACTTCAGAAAACCGCTGTCAGTACCTACAGTTTGTCGCTACATCTGTAAGTGGAAGTTAAAACTCTACTAAGCAGCGCCAAAGCCATTTATCAAGGGCCAGGGTTAGAGTGTTAGGCTTATAATAAGGCCATGCCAAATAAGGCATTAATAAGTACTTAATAATGACTAGTTAAGAGCCAATATGTTACTAATTTGCATGTTAATAAGCAACTAATTAATGGTGAATATTTTCCCCATACTAAAGTGTTACCATGTTTTTTTTACTGGTGCACAAAATGAACCGTGCATGAACATCACCTTGTTCAAATAACAAAACCAACACAGTGCATAAACTCACAACAAATTACACACCTGCAAATCAGTCTGACTTCTGCTGTTACAGTATCCGTAATACGCCGATAGGGAGACGTTTTTATTTACACGATGAGTCGGGTGTGTCTCGACCTCCGCCGAACCCCTGAGCCCGACTCACCGAACCCCTAGGGTTCGATCGAACCCAGGTTAAGAACCACTGCTATAATGTGTGACTCTAGTCACAGTGCAGACTATCATCTGTCCTCCAGCTCATTTTCTGGTTCCCACACTGCCGCCCGATCTTCATCTGCCAGGATTGGGCTGTGTCGTAGCCCTAATCCTAATAAACTGTCCAAGCTAGCCACCAGTGGAATTAGCCAAAGATAAACAAGCAGAGTCTGAGAAGAGAGAGGAACGGAAGGCAGTGAAAGATAAAGCTTACAGAAAAAGGCAAACGACTAAGTAATGATGTGGGTTCTTCCAAAGTACGATGAAGAATGGTAGCGTCACGTTCTCTCTGCATCTCTGCGGCCTCATTTGCCTCTCTGAGTTTATTGATGACTCCTACATCTGGCGCTTGTCATCATGGCGGCTCGGACTCGGCCAAAGCCTCAGTTCGGATTGGTTCATAAAGCAACGGTGACACATACCCACACAACATTGCCCCTGTTGCAACATTGCTCTCACGCAGTCATGTTGTTCTGCACGCTTCCAAAACCGAACGCTGGAGCCTATCCCAGCTTTGTCTGGGCATGCCTTTCTAAAAGTGGAAGTCCTCCAAGGTTCTCTCATTGTAAGGCTGCCTGAATGAAGCGAGGAGACTAGAATTGAAGTTCAACAATGTATTCGAAACAAATGGAGTGAGTACAAACATTAAGAATACCAGAAGTAATTGTACTTCTGGTATTGGTAACGAGGCTACTTTGCGGGAACATTTTTAAAAAGGTTCAGAGAATCTGGAGAAATCGCTGCACGTAAACGATGATATTACGGACCTTTGATCCCTCAGGCGGTACCGCATCAAAAAGCGACATCAGTGTGTAAATGATATCACCACACGGGCTCAGGAACACCTCAGAAAACCTCTGTCAGTTACCATGAATTGATTAACGTAACCCAGACTTAAACAAGTTGAAAAACTTATTCGGGTGTTACCATTTAGTGGTCAATTGTACGGAATATGTACTGCACTGTGCAATCTACTAATAAAAGTCTCAATCAATCAATCAGTAACAACAGTTCGTCGCTACATCTGTAAGTGCGAGTTAAAACTCTACTATGCAAAGCGAAAGCCATTCATCAACAACACCCAGAAACCCCGCCGGCTTCGCTCTAAGACGTACTGAATACAAACATTATGGTGTTGGTAACGATGCTACTTTCTTTAAGATTATATTTTGTCCTCTTTTGTTGAGAAGAACTGTTGTACATTCGTGGGTAGCAGGTTATAGTTTGCTTTGTACATCATTTTAGCTGTTTGCAAATGCACCAAATCGTTGAATTTCAATATTTGTGATTCAATAAATAAAGGGTTTGTATGTTCTCTATATCCAACATAAATTCTGGGTCAGGCTGCGGCTCCATGGTGTTTTTTTGTTTTTGTTTTTGTTTTGTTTTTCCTATGTAAGTGCTGTGTCCACCTTTCTGGTTGATCACTTGTGTGGTCAGAAGCTTTTTAAAGTATGGTCCAAGTCCTTCGTTTTTGTTGTTTAGCTTTAGGTTACTAGGCAACATCTTTGATCTAGCATTTAGCTAGTTAGCCGCCGGCTTTCCGGCGCTTTCGGTTCGCTTATTTTAGCGAAATTTGCCTCCCGCTGTGCAGAGTTGAAGTCGAATATGTTAGCAAGTAGAGATGTCCGATAATGGCTTTTTTGCGGGGGGGTGTATATCGTAGTGTCCCGGAAGAGTTAGTGCTGCAAGGGGTTCTGGGTATTTGTTCTGTTGTGTTATGGTGCGGATGTTCTCCCGAAATGTGTTTGTCATTCTTGTTTGGTGTGGGTTCACAGTGTGGCGCATATTTTTAACAGTGTTAAAGTTGTTTATACGGCTACCCTCAGTGTGACCTGTATGGCTGTTGATCAAGTATGCCTTGCATTCACTTGTGAGTGTGTCAAAAGCCGTATATATTATGTGGCTTGACCGGCACGCAAAGGCAGTGCCTTCAAGGTTTATTGGCGCTCTGTACTTCTTCCAGCGTCCGTGTACACAGTGGCGTTTTAAAAAGTCTGTCGTGTCTGTGTGATCATGTTTTGTTTTAGTTAGGTTCGGTTTTGTTTTTGGGACTCTTTCTGCACTCTTGTTTTGTCACCATGACGACCGATTAGTTGCACCTGTTTTCACGTTGGGACTCACACACCCGTTGTCAATCATGTCTGTATTATTTAAGCCCATTGTTTTCAGTTAGTCTGCCTGGCGACATCACACGTTATCATCACTCTGCTTCATGCCATGTTCACAGTCCCATGCCAAGTAAGTTTTTGTTTCATGTTCATAGTTTTTTGCCTTTGTGCAAGTCTTTTGTTTTCATTAGCCACGTTTTGTACCTCCGCCATTGTGCGCGCCTTTCGTTTGTTCTTTTTTGATAGTGTTAAATAAAAGAATGTGCTCACATTCACGTCTTGCCCGCGCCAACTTTTTCCGTTGCCTTCCGGAAAAACAAACCCCAAGGACCAAGTCGTGACAGTCATAAATTTTACTTTTTGAAACCGATACCGAGAATTTCCGATATTACATTTTAAAGCATTTATCGGCCGATAATATCGGCAGTTCGATATTATCGGACATCCCTATTAGCAGGCTGTCTTGTTGCCGTGATCACAATCAGTAGTTGGAAATTACATTTTTTTTGGTCAGTCAGAACTATTTGATTAGTTAGCCTGCAAGTCATTAAAAACGTACTTGGTAACATTTTTGCACTGTCCCTCTCTTATATTCGATAAGGTATTTCTTTATGTGCAATTCTAGCGACGGCTACGTCCTCTTTATGTCACAATTGGCAGTTCCTCTTTCAGGACTCTATCGCCGTCTTCATCACTATTTCTCACTTGGTGTCTCCTTTGTTGGGTCTGATAACTTTGACCTCGGGTCAGGCTCTCATTATTGTCAGCCTTGTCGTAAAATGGATGTGGGGGCCGGGGTGGGGTTGCTTTTGTCCAAACAAAGAGGTGTTTGAATTGTCAACTAAAATAGGCTTGACCACAGAGTCCGTGAGTTGATTCCTGATATTATTCGAGGCTCAAACTGTCAACTCTACACACGTCATCTGTGTCACGTGTTCAATGCAGAAAGATGTTGTTGAACGTGTACCACATTGGTTTTCAAACTGTGGTACCAGAGTCGGGTATAAAGAGAGCATAGCCAACTCGGTTTCAGGTGATCTCCTCAATGATTGGTCAAAAGGCACTGACGTGACTACAGAGCGCAATGACTGCTACTAACTTTGAGATGATGCTATGTGTTCGCGGCGCTTCCTCGTTAGTTTTTCGACGTGCAATAATCGGGAGAATTGTGGAAAGCTTTAACATCGCTTTCCCAACAACCCGGAAAGAAGGCAAATATGGGAAGTGAAGGTTCACAAATAACAGTGGGGAGTAGGATTGTACGGTATACCGGTATTAGTATAGTACCGCGATACTAATGAATCATATTCGGTACTACGTCGTCACGTCGTGACATTGCTGGTTTACGAGCAGACGAGCATGTTCGGCAGCGCACACTCACAGAGTACTTACTCGCAGACACAGTGTGTAGACAGAAAAGGGAGAACGGACGCATGTTGGCTTAAAAACTAACGATAAAGGTGAAGTTATAACACTGAAACACCCTCTGGAAGAGGTGCTTTAAAACATGGCTAGATAGCTAGCGGCTAAAGTCCGGCCCCAGTCGGAAGTGTTTTAGTTACTTCTAAATGGCTAATCCTCCCCTCCGTGGCGACGAATAAAGTGAGTTTCTTAAAAGTATCATCTCTGCAGGACGAGGAGTAGCTAAACATGTTTCACTACACACCTTAACTCACCGGCATCACAATGTAAACAAACGCCATTGGTGGATCTACACCTAACATCCACTGTAATGATACCAAATACAGTAGCGTATCTAGTCACACAATCTTTTTCTGTTTTTTTTTTTTAAATGTATATTATGTTTATAAACTCAGGAAAAATGTCCCTGGACACATGAGGACTTTGTATATGACCAATGTATGATCCTGTAACTACTTGGTATCGGATTGATACCTATATTTGTGGCATCATCCAAAACTAATGTAAAACATCCAAACAACAGAAGAATAAATGATTATTACATTTTAACAGAAGAGTAGATAGAACATGTCAAAAGAGAAAGTAAGCAGATATTAACAGTAAATGAACAAGTAGATTAATAATCCATTTTCTACCACTTGTCCTTAATAATGTTGACAAAATAATAGAATGATAAATGACACAATATGTTACTGCATATGTCAGCAGACTAAATTAGGAGAATTTGTTTGTTTACTTACTACTAAAAGACAAGTTGTCTTGTATGTTCTCTATTTCATTTAAGGACTACATTGCAATAAAAAACATACACTACCGTTCAAAAGTTTGGGGTCACCCAAACAATTTTGTGGAATAGCCTTCATTTCTAAGAACAAGATTAGACTGTCGAGTTTCAGATGAAAATTCTCTTTTTCTGGCCATTTTGAGCGTTTCATTGACCCCACAAATGTGATGCTCCAGAAACTCAATCTGCTCAAAGGAAGGTCAGTTTTGTAGCTTCTGTAACGAGCTAAACTGTTTCCAGATGTGTGAACATGATTGCACAAGGGTTTTCTAATCATCAATTAGCCTTCTGAGCCAATGAGCAAACACATTGTACCATTAGAACACTGGAGTGATAGTTGCTGGAAATGGGCCTCTATACACCTATGTAGATATTGCACCAAAAACCAGACATTTGCAGCTAGAATAGTCATTTACCACTTTAGCAATGTATAGAGTGTATTTCTTTAAAGTTAAGACTAGTTTAAAGTTATCTTCATTGAAAAGTACAGTGCTTTTCCTTCAAAAATAAGGACATTTCAATGTGACCCCAAACTTTTGAACGGTAGTGTATGTTTAATGTACCCTAAGATTTTTTGTTAAAATAAAGCCAATAATCCAATTTTTTGTGGTCCCTTTTATTTAGAAAAGTACAGAAAAGTATCAAAATACATTTTGGTCCCGGTACCAAAATATTGGTATCGGGACAACACTAGTCTATAGTGTGACATATGTACATGCATTAGTACCAAATGAGCATAGTTATTCCATCCATCCATTTCCCACCCACCGCTTGTCCCTTTCGGGGTCGCGGGGGGGGGGGGGGGTGCTGCAGCTTATCTCAGCTGTATTCGGGCGGTAGGCGGGGTACACCCTGGACAGTTTGTCGCTACAACTGTAAGTGCAAGTTAAAACTCTACTATGCAGAGCCAAAGCCATTTATCAACAACACCCAGAAACCCCGCCGGCTTCGCTGGGCCCGAGCTCATCTAAGACGGACTGATGCAAAGTGTAGAAGTGTTCTGTGGTCTGACGAGTCCACATTTCAAATTGTTTTTGGATACTGTGGACGTCGTGTCCTCTGTAACAAAGAGGAAAAGAACCATACGGATCGTTATAGGCGCAAAGTTAAAAAAAAACAGCGTCTGTGATGGTATGGGGGCGAATAAGTGCCCCGGGCATGGGTAACTTACACATCTGTGAAGGCAGCATTAATGCTGAAAGGTACATACAGGTTTTGGAGAAACATCATTATCATGGACGCCCCTGCTTATTTCAGTAAGACAATGCCAAGCTAAAATACAATCACTAAATTATAGTAAAATATAACATTGGGTACATTGTGCCGGTGCTTATTTTTGTAATATGTATTATTAGTGCATGATGTCCAAGACAGAAGTGGAGCCACGTAATAAGACCACAAACGGCTCATTCTGAAACGAGGGTCAGAAAGCTAGTTTATAGTGTGACATATGAACATCCAAATGAGCATAGTTATTCCATCCATCCATTTTCTACCGCTTGTCCTTTTCGGGGTAACGGGGGGTGCTGGAGCCTATCTCAGCTGCATTCGGGCGGAAGGCCGGGATACACCCTGGACAAGTCGCCACCTCATCACAGGGCCAACACAGATAGACAACATTCACACTCACATTCACACACTAGGGCCAATTTTAGTGTTTAGCATAGTTATTATTCTTCATATTGAAGTTATTTGTGGTGTTGATTACAGCCTTTTAGATGTTTTCGCATGTTGCATCTGTATGCTGCTATTGATTAGCAATGCACCCTGGCACTAGGTGTGGTCATCCAGAATGCAGCTGTAGTTTTTTACTCACCATTTATTTACCGTTTGTAGATTTTATGGAAGAAAATATCCCAAAAAGCCAGGCGACTACGATTAGAAGGCCTCTCAGCTCCTATGATTCAGAGAGATAAACTTGATGGACAGCAACTTTCCATCCACATACAGAATATTACCTCCTGAGGTCTGCTTCAGGGTAGACTCACTGAGGCGCATGCCTGGAATGCTTGTAATGGGAAGTGTCCTGAAGGCATTCCTGCTGCTTTCTAGAAACTGCCTTGAGGAGATGTCATTTTCAGTCTTTGCTGATGTGCCAAAAGCTTAAACCTTTGTCTCTCAGATGTGTCCGATCAAAATTCCGGGACATTGTACTTTATATATCTCAGGTTATTTTATGATTTTCAAAGTATTACTCATGCACTGCAAAAAGTCAAGTGTTCAAAAACAAGAAAAAACAAAAACAAAAATGAAGGGTATTTTATTTGAACTAAGCAAAATGATCTGCCAATAGAACAAGAACATTTGGCTTGTCAAGACTTTCCAAAACAAGTAAAATTAGCTAACTTCAATGAACCCAAAAATACCTTAAAATAAGTATATTCTCACTAACAACAAGTGCACTTTTCTTGGTAGAAAAAAAAAAGAGACCTTTTTGCTCAATATGTTGTAACATATTCTTAAATGAAGTAAATGCTAGTGCCATTATCTTGACATAATGATATGCGCTCAGCATTACATTTCTAGAAACCAGCAAACTTATACTAAAAACTAATTTATTGTTCTTAATGGAAAGGCAACAAGGCAACCGCTTGTTACTCTCGGGGTCTCCTAGCCGCTCAGGCAAATCATATGGTCTAATAGTGCATTTTTCCCTCGATAACATGACATCATCGCGCCAAGTGCGTGCTATTTCAGTCAATTAGTGTGCATATATATACAGCCCGGCCCCCGGCCAAAAAATGTTTAATAGCAATTTTGAGGAATTCATCTTAATGTGCATGAACTATTTCTGTTCAAAATTGTTTGAAATGTTAAATGTTTAAATATTAACTGTCAGTTTACTGTACTGTGCCAACTGTACTACTATATGAGTACATATTTGCTATTGTTTCATTGAACATAAAACAGCAAAGTCCATTTGGCTGTCATCTGTTTTAATTATGAGACACAAGTATGTCAAAATTATGTTTTTTTTTTATTTCATGCTTGAAATAAGAAATGATTACTTTGAAAAAGCAGTTTTATACTTGTGAGTGTTGATGACACAGCTTTGCAACAGTTGATATTCTAGTTTCAAGCATGTTTTACTCAATATAGGTCATCAAATCTCAGCAACAAGCTGTAATATCTTACTGAGATCATTTAGGAGCAAAACCCTTAAAACAAGTAAAACACTCTAACATAAAATCTGCTTAGTGAGAAGAATTATCTTATCAGACAGAAAATAAGCAAATATCACCCTTATTTGAGATATTTCATCTTACTTAGATTTCAGTTTTTGCAGTGTGAGTTGCCACATTTGCAGGAGAAAAGTGAGTGGCTGAAAATAATCCATTTTTAATGACTTATGTCGACATGATCGGGTTCTGTGTTTTTTTTCCCCCATTGATTGAAAAGATGACTATACAGCAGAGGAGCTGTTCACTGTAAATATCAGCCTCATCTCAAGCCCTTTAATAGACTCTCAACGTCTCGCCGTCTCGTTTATCAAATCTGTCCGTCACGACTCACCACTTCAATCTCGTAACGCATGACCAAATGAAACAGAAAATAAAAACAAGTTAAGAAAATGACTGCAATTCAGCTGCGAGTTGTCGTCAAGGTTTCCTCCTTTGATCACCATACATTACATTCAGTGCTACCTTTGACATTTAAAAACTTATTTGAGTACCTTAATAGGCTGTCCATCACTGGGATCTGTCTTTTTTTATGCACCTTTGGTAAGATTACACTCAAACCAAAGGTATTTCTAGCACCTGCCCAGTCGTGGTTCCAAATACTGGATTTGGAATCTGCAAATTTTAACTTTTGAAGATATAAGGCTGAAAATGACAACATATTTTGCATAGTCTCCACTTTGCTTCAGTGACCCGTTTTTTTATAACCCAGCAGGCACAAGACATTAAAACAACATTGACAACTTGTTGAATTAGGCCCTGACGTTGAGCAACTCAAACATAACATTGAAATATCATGCTTTTTGACGACGTTTAATCAATGTTGGGTTCTGACGTTGATTTGACCATTGAATTTTGGTCATTTCCCAACCAATACTCTACAACACAAATACATCGTTAAAACAACATTATTTTTGACGACCTTTATTTAATGTTGAATTCTGACGTTGATTTGACCATTGAATTTTGGCAATTTCCCAATCAACAACGTGGATCCAACGTTGGACATCAACGTTGTCTCAATTTACAAATACAACTATTTTGAAACGTTGTTTTAAAGGACATGTTGTTACGGTACAATTTTTTGTTTAAATACAATAGGAAATTAAGTGTGAAACTAACTAAAATATGTATGGTGTGCGACTATGTGAAGTGAGCATATGTTGAGTGTTACCGGGAGGTGTGTGTTGAGGAAGTCCAAGGAGGGCAAGGCAAGCTCGGAGGTCCAGGGACAGGCAGGAGGACAGGGGCAGGAGCGAGGCGTCAAGGTCCGTGTCCAGGCGGAAGGTCGAGATCCAAGAAGGCAGCCAGGGAACCAGAGGTAATACGGGGAGACGAGACACACAGCTCGTGACCAGGAAACAAAGAAATGCGGCTGGATGACGACTCAGGAACACAAGACAAATGAACACGGAGGGGGAGAAACACAGAGAGAGAGAGTGAGTGAACATAATAATAATAATAATAATAATAATACCTGGGATTTATATAGCGCTTTTCTAAGTACCCAAAGTCGCTTTACATGTAGAACCCATCATTCATTCACACCTGGTGGTGGTAAGCTACTTTCATAGCCACAGCTGCCCTCGGGTAGACTGATGGAAGCGTGGCTGCAATTTGCGCCAAGGGCCCCTCCGACCACCACCTATCATTCATCATTCAATTCACCGGTGTGAGTGGCACCGGAGGCAAGGGTGAAGTGTCCCGCCCAACGACAAAACGGCAGCAATTTTTTTATTGGATGGTAAGAGGCGGGGAGCGAACCTGCAACCCTCAGGTTTCTGGCACGGTTGCTCTACCCACTACGCCATGCCGCCCCCGAACATAGAGCTAGAGACGTGTAGGCTTACTGTACGGAACAGGAATCTACGTTCTGGCCCGGGACGCAGTTTTGCGCTGGCTTAAGAAAGCGCAGGGGACTCATCAGCGTCAGGTGTGTTGCTTGCTGATTGATTGCAGGGGGCGCACTTGGAAGATGAATGCGCTCGGGCCGTGACACATTTATGTATGATCAACGTTGTATCAATGTCTTGTGCCTGCTGGCATTGCCCCTAGTTCAGGGGTCGGCAACCCAAAATGTTGAAAGAGCCATATTGGACCAAAAATACAAAAAAAAATCTGTCTGGAGCCGCAAAAAATTAAAAGCCATATTACATGTGTCATGAGATATAAATTTAATTAAGATGACTTAAAGGAAACTAAATGAGCTCAAATATAGCTACAAATGAGGCATAATGATGCAATATGTACATATCGCTAGCCTAAATAGCATGTTAGCATCGATTAGCTTGCAGGCATGCAGTGACCAAATATGTCTGATTAGCACTCCACACAAGTCAATAACATCAACAAAACTCACCTTTGTGCACTCATGCACAACGTTAAAAGTGTGGTGGACAAAATGAGACAGAGAAAGTGGCATAAAACACGTCCTAGAAAGTCGGAGAAATGTATACATGTAAACAAACTATACGGTGAGTTCAAGGACCGCCAAAATAAGTAGGACAAAACGGCGCTCGCCAAATACTCGAATGAGTGAAGCATATTTAACATAAACAGTGTGATTTATAACAATTAGGGAGGTTTGTGTCATGTTTGTCCTCCTACAGAAACCATACTAAAACAAAAAAATAGATTTTTTTCCCCCTCATCTTTTTCCATTCTTCATACATTTTTGAAAAATCTCCAGAGAGCCACTAGGGTGGCGCTAAAGAGCCGCATGCGGCTCTAGAGCCGCGGGTTGCCGACCCCCGCCCTAGTTGATGTCTTCATAGCGTAGTCGACATCCTTAGGAATAAATTCAGGAGACCCTCATTGTTTTCTAGCCTGTCTTGTTACGACAAAGTCCTGGGGAAAACAGAGGCAAGTAGGGCCGAGCCAAACAGTGGAAATCGCGAGTGGGGTCAAGTCCATCTAACATAAGAAAAGAGGACAGCACAATCACTAAATCAATTCATAGACGCAACGCAATTCAGTCATGGGCATTTTTGAATCGATGGACAAACGTCCACATATTGATTATTCAAATCGGCTGTTACCATGAATTGATTTACGTGGACCCCGACTTAAACGAATGGAAAAACTTATTCGGGTGTTACCATTTTAGTGGTCAATTGTACAGAATATGTACTGTACTGTGCAATCTACTAATACAAGTTCCAATCAATCAATCAAGCAACTTGCTCAAAGTGAGGTTTTTTAAACAAAGAAATAGAACAAGAACACCACCGCTTATGCTACTATTAGTGGTTTAACAAGGTCTATGTTTTTCCAGAATTACTAATTATATCGAAGGAAAAATTGCTTGTCGGCCAGAGGAAATTGTCTGTCAGGCTGTCGCTCACCCCTGTTTCACACACGCCTACGCAGAGAGCGCATGCACATACAGAAAAGCAGTCCCGGAAAAGCAACTGACAATTTGCAATCACGTTGTTGTTGTTAAGATACAATTGACATTTAATGACAGCTAACATTAGTAGCATAACTTAGAAAAATCACAATAATTAGCTGACAAAGCCGTAAGAGCCGGTAGAGTTGATAGACAATCGGGATAGCCAATCAGATCAATCACCTACTCAGTGGCCTAGTGGTTAGAGTGTCCGCCCTGAGATCGGTAGGTTGTGAGTTCAAACCCCGGCCAAGTCATACCAAAGACTATAAAAATGGGACCCATTACCTCCCTGCTTGGCACTCAGCATCAAGGGTTGGAATTGGGGGTTAAATCAGCAAAAATGATTCCCGGGCGTGGCCACCGCTGCTGCCCACTGCTCCCCTCACCTCCCAGGGGGTGAACAAGGGGATGGGTCAAATGCAGAGGACAAATTTCACCACACCTAGTGTGTGTGTGACAATCATTGGTACTTTAACAGATCACAAGTTGTTGTCAGTAAGGCCTTTTAACTGATTGGATACTCACTTGGGAGTCCCAAATGAGTACCCAATCACAAGTTGCGAAAACAGGAAGTGGCACCGGAGCCATAAAGAAAACTCACCGGTACTCACGAAGAAGGAGAGCAACGTGTTGATTAGGTGGCAGATATTCACTACCGTTCAAAAGTTTGGGGTCACATTGAAATGTCCTTATTTTTGAAGGAAAAGCACTGTACTTTTCAATTAAGATAACTTTAAACTAGTCTTAACTTTAAAGAAATACACTCTATACATTGCTAATGTGGTAAATGACTATTCTCGCTGCAAATGTCTGGTTTTTGGTGCAATATCTACATAGGTGTATAGAGGCCCATTTCCAGCAACTATCACTCCAGTGTTCTAATGGTACAATGTGTTTGCTCATTGGCTCAGAAGGCTAATTGATGATTAGAAAACCCTTGTGCAATCATGTTCACACATCTGAAAACAGTTTGGCTCGTTACAGAAGCTACAAAACTGACCTTCCTTTGAGCAGATTGAGTTTCTGGAGCATCACATTTGTGGGGTCAATGAAACGCTCAAAATGGCCAGAAAAAGAGAACTTCCATCTGAAACTCGACAGTCTATTCTTGTTCTTAGAAATGAAGGCTATTCCACAAAATTGTTTGGGTGACCCCAAACTTTTGAACGGTAGTGTATATTTGCAAGGCCATTTTCATGAAGGGTACTTAAGAGAAACTACATCTTGTGAGACGAGGTCGGCCGGCAACGGAAGCTATTCTGGCGGTTTGCCAACTACAGACTACGAGTGGTACCACTGGCTTATATGACGTTGAATAGCTGCTACAAATTGTGAGTTCAAATATTGTATTTCTTAATTTTTTTTCACTTTTCATTTGTTTTATACAATTATTTTAATTTTGACAGTACCACGTAAGATATGTTTTAATTGCTGAAGCGGGTTTATTGAATGTTAAATGTGCCGAAAAATAGGCCGTTTTGTACACTGTTGAGGGCTTTCAATGGCCAGTAGTGTGCAAGTGTGTTTGTGTGTAGTATCTCCCGCTGTGACATACAGTAAATTACGGTATTTTGAGAGGTTAAGGCCGGACTTAGTACAAACCCCGTTTCCATATGAGTTGGGAAATTGTGTTAGATGTAAATATAAACGGAATACAATGATTTGCAAATCCTTTTCAACCCATATTCAATTGAATGCACTACAAAGACAATATATTTGATGTTCAAACTCATAAACTTTATTTTTTTTTTGCAAATAATAATTAACTTAGAATTTCATGGCTGCAACACGTGCCAAAGTAGTTGGGAAAGGGCATGTTCACCACTGTGTTACATGGCCTTTCCTTTTAACAACACTCAGTAAACGTTTGGGAACTGAGGAGACACATGTATATACATACTGTATATACAATATGGATGTAATGTTATCAAAATCTCACGATACAATATTATCACGGTATTAAGGCCGAGGTACGATAGTACTGGTATATATCTAAAAGTAAAATGATTTAAAAATGCCATAGTATGTCAAATGAATTGGAAGGAATGTTTAGGATAAACACACTGTAATTGAACACACAAATAATGGTCAAATGTTCTAATCATATTTATTACTACAAACAAGTATGTATAAGTGCAAATAATAGTGCAGGAATATCCACTGTATCAAACAAACAAACAAACAAAAAACTTACAGTTGAGTGTTTTTAAAGCGACAATGTAAAAATTGTGTGTAACAAGTGTAAAAAAAATAATGTAGGAGTGTCCTCTGCAGTGGACATGTATTTATATTTGTTTGGAAAATGCAGTTTCTCAGAATAGTTACTTCACAAACTAACTTTTAATCATGTAAACACCACACAAATTGATGTTCAGCCTCGCTGGCTTCAATTATATTTTCCCTCGGCGCCGGTGTTAGTGATAATGGCATTATATAATAACGTTTACTCGTAACAAGTAATCTAATCAATTACTTTTAGGTCCGTTATAACGCCGTTAGAGATAGTTAAATGTCACGTGGCACGCTACTTTTGATGAGGTTTTATTTGGACAAAAAGCAAGTTCAACGCAGGAAATATATTTTTTACTAGTAAAAGCAACAAGCAGCACCGCACTAAAATGAACTTGATATCAAATAGAAGGAGGCACTTTTACACTGTGACACAGCAGACAACATAAGCACACATACATGATGGGAATAATGAACAGCAAATCAATGACAAATCAGTGACAAACTTGCCGTCCAAACAATACCCCGTTTGTTGACAAGAAGATATGACAGCCATCAAAGCACATTCAATCTCTTTATTAACCAGAGGTTACACAATCTGATGACAAGATTCAAAAGAGCTGGCGACAAACCCCCCGATGACGTCACACATCACTAGGCAACAAGCCCCGCCCTTTAAAAGCACAGTCTCCGCACACTGTGCTCTTGTATTAAATCTCTTTCAAATGCATATGCCATATATTAGATTTATGTATTTATTTTTTAATTAACGTATACATTAATTTCCCTAGTAATCAACTACATTTATTAAATAATAATTACACTACCGTTCAAAAGTTTGGGGTCACATTGAAATGTCCTTATTTTTGAAGGAAAAGCACTGTACTTTTCAATGAAGATAACTTTAAACTAGTCTTAACTTTAAAGAAGTACACTCTATACATTGCTAATGTACTAAATGACTATTCAAGCTGCAAATGTCTGGTTTTTGGTGCAATATCTACATAGGTGTATAGAGGCCCATTTCCAGCAACTACCACTCCAGTGTTCTAATGGTACAATGTGTTTGCTCATTGGCTCAGAAGGCTAATTGATGATTAGAAAACCCTTGTGCAATCATGTTCACACATCTGAAAACAGTTTAGCTTGTTACAGAAGCTACAAAACTGACCTTCCTTTGAGCAGATTGAGTTTCTGGAGCATCACATTTGTGGGGTCAATGAAACGCTCAAAATGGCCAGAAAAAGAGAACTTTCATCTGAAACTCGACAGTCTATTCTTGTTCTTAGAAATGAAGGCTATTCCACAAAATTGTTTGGGTGTTCCCAAACTTTTGAACGGTAGTGTATATTAGTAATTCAGATACTTTTTTGGTAAAGTAACGAGTAACTCTAATTAATTACTTTTTAAAAGTCATTTTTAGAACACTGGCCAAGTCTGTTTTATTTCTTGTTTTATACATTTTTCTTATTGATGTTTTAGGTGATATAGTTTGCACTTCTTTTAGGGTTTATTTTACTATTGTATTTGTTGTGTTACATTGTGTTACAATGTAAATGTGACACTTTTGTTTCTTATGTCTCTACAGCACTGGGGTTGTTTTGAATGTGCAATATAAATGAACAAACTGAACTCAACTGTTTTGGCTTAGAATGCTCGAGACGAACATGGAGCGCATTATCACCTCCACCAATCAGGTTATGTTTCCGCCAGGGTTTTTTGGTTTGTTTGTTAGTCGTGGTCTAATCTAAAAAGGACACGTAACATAAAAGACAGACGCTTTCGACTTATTTTTAGTAGTGTTGTCCCGATACCAATATTTTGGTACTGGTACCAATATTGTTGCGATACTTTTTGGTAATTTTCTAAATAAAGGGGACCACAAAAAATTGCATTATTGGCTTTATTTTAACAAACAATCTTATGGTACATTAAACATATATTTCTTATTGCAAATTTGTCCTTAAATAAAATAGTGAACATACAAGACAACTTGTCTTTTAGTAGTAAGTAAACAAACAAAGACTCCTAATTAGTCTGCTGACATATGCAGTAACATATTGTGTCATTTTCCATTGTATTATTTAGTCAACATTATTAAGGACCAGTGGTAGAAAATGAATTTTTAACATGTTCTATCTACACTCCAGTTAAAATGTAATAATCACTTATTCTTCTGTTGTTTGATACTTTACATTAGTTTTGGATGATACCACAAATTTGGGTATCAATCCGATACCAAGTCGTTACAGGCTCATACATTGGTGGACCAGTACTTTTCAGAGGCGGTATAGTACCAAATATGATTCATTTGTATCGCGGTCTATACTAATACCGTTATACCGTACAACCCACTGGGAAATGTGGTCTATTTTCAGACCAGCCAACGCAACTACACAAACCAAGTTTTTGTTTGATACCGTCATACGTCACGGCATTATTTGGAAGATTTTGAAACTTCAATACTGTGGTATCTACAATACCGTTACATCCCTAGTAGAGATGTCCGATAATGGCTTTTTTGCCGATATGGATATTGTATATTGTCCAACTCTTAATTACTGATTCCGATATCAACCGGTACCGATATATACGGTCGTGGAATTAAAACATTATTATGCCTAATTTTGTTGTGATGCCCCGCTGGATGCATTGAACAATGTAACAAGGTTTTCCAAAATAAGAGAACAACTTCAACTCAAATTATGGAAAAAAGTGCCAACATGGCACTGCCATATTTATTATTGAAGTCACAAAGTGCATTTTTTTTTTTTAACATGCCTCAAAACAGCAGCTTGGCATTTGGGACATGCTCTCCCTGAGATAATCCTGATACCCACTACAACTATGGGAAATACTATACTTTGACTTTCACAAAGTCTAAGTCTAAGTCTAAGAGAGTGCATTATACTTATTTTTTTTTTAACATGCCTCAAAACAACAGCTACAAAAACAATGAAGGCACACAGCTTCAGTCCAGAGTATACTAGAGTAATAAAGTAAACAATAACATAGTCCTCATTTTGTGCAAGACTGCCTGGCATAGTGTATTACAGGAAATTATAAACTGGGCTAAATCTGCCCTGCTCTAACGTATTTGTATGAGTAACACAAATGTGCTGCAAGCTAGTGGTGAGTGCTTGAAGTGGCCTACCAGTCAGTCAGAGCTTCTGAAATGCTGCGTTGAGACATGGCACCTCCGTTCACTACAAGCTGCAAAGTGTGCGCCATGTTGTAGTTTTGTTTTCTCTCGGCTTGGTCTTTAAACTACAACTTTGTGGTACTACGTTTTTTCTGTGTTTGCTTTTCATCCATCTTCCGCTTGTATTCATCGTGTATCTCCTTATGATTCTTGAAGAGGTGGGAGATCAAATTGCTCGTATTAAAAGGTAGACGTCTTAGTTCCTCCTCAAAATAACCAACTTTTTGCAGTCATTGCAAATTGCCAGTTTTTTTGGTCCGTCAGACACACTTTAAAATAATCGCAAACCATAGACATGGTGTCGTTAGTCAGTCACCGAGCGAGCTGGCTTGTTAGCCACGGCTACAGCACCGGCAACAACACACTCTTGTTGTTGTTATGCTCCGCTCGCGGCGGTTTGATGAGGTCATCAAGCTTTGCCAGTAAACCTCTCATGCTGCAGTCGTCAACTCCTGTGTTGTATCCGTGTTTTACCAGATAAAGTATGTACCGCTCCATACAACAGCGTTTTAAAAAGTTATTAATTTTACTTTTTGAAACAGATACCGATAATTTCCGATATCACATTTTAAAGCATTTATTGGCCATCTCTAATCCCTAGTTATAAATTAAAGATGCAGCAATAATCGATTTATGATGGAATCCTAGACCCTGACTCCTAATTGAATCAAGCCAAAAATTCCCACTCCTACCACTCACCACAAGATTGAGCCTCTGCGAAAAATGTTGCAACTACCCTGCCTATTTTGTCATATTTCTGCTAAACGTCTGTAACTCCAGGGGCCTTGCCTGCTTTGTGCCGCCATATAAATTAGCCGTTTATGGACTATTTTCTGATGCGCCCAGCCGTCTCCTTGCCACTTTGCTTTATCTGTGGCATTTGGCAAACTGATAGAGTGGTATGCACAAGTGGCCCGGACCCTGAATGCAAATGCGCGTCTTTGTATTCACGCGGCGCTCCGATGTTGCACGCCGTCGTCTTTTTATTACAACGACGCTGTTTAAGACGGCTTACAGGTGTGTTTATGAGCACAAAGCACTTGCAGTCGCTTCCTCTTGACCTTTTCACTGCAATATTCTCAAATGTCATTAGACGGTAACCTGGTGAAAAGCGTCCACGTCTCTCGGTCTTTTAATATCGTGATATGTTGTCTTAGCGGTGGGCCGATGTTACAGGCAACCTTATATGAGCTCGAGAGCTGCGACACTGTGTCGGTTAATTACTTTCTTTACAATAAACACAAGGTTCAGGGACAATTGGTTTTTAGTGTTTAATTTATTTTTATTATGGTATCGTAGTGATTCCCTTAGCACCCATCTGCAGTTAAACGCGAGGTGATCTCAGCGGGCTACGGTTGGGTTAGGGCCAGGTGGCTGAGTTTGTGACCTTTTCCAGCCATTGTTATCATTGGGAGGACTGTAGAGCATGGATGTATGAGGTAAGGTTGACTCATAGGGACATTATTAATGGTGAAAACGCAAGAAGGGATGGCGCAACTTGGTGAAAGATGATGCAAGAGAGGGGCGAAGAAGGTGAAAGAGGTACCGTAATTTCCGGACTATAAGCCGCTACTTTTTCCCCTCGTTCTGGTCCCTGCGGCTTATACAAGGGTGCGGCTTATTTACGGCCTGTTCTTCTCCGACACCGACGAAGAGGATTTCGGTGGTTTTAGTACGCAGGAGGAAGACGATGACACAATGATTAAAGACTGACTTTTCATATACCGGTAGGCTGGTTATTTTGACAACGTACAGGCGAGCACTTTGTATTACTTTGCACCGTTGTATTATTTGTACTCTGTACGAATGCTGTTCGCCATGTCAAGGATGTGAAAGTTTGATTGAATGATTGAAAGATTTATTGTTAATAAATGGGACGCTTTGCGTTCCCAAACAGTCATCTCTGTCCCGACAATCCCCTCCGTGGTAGCAGGAACCCCTATATACTACAGTAATTACACATCAAAACCCTGCGGCTTATAGTCGGGTGCGGCTCATATATGGAGCAATCTGTATTTTCCCCTAAATTTAGCTGGTGCGGCTTATAGTCAGGTGCGGCTTATAGTCCGGAAATTACGGTATAATGCGAGTTGCGGGGGAGACGGACAAGTCAACTAAAACATTAACGTTAAATTGAGGCACACGCTGATGCAACGAGCTAACCAGTCCTGCGGGGTTGGACTAGCGTCTCTTGGCGTCCACCTCCTCGTGTCTACACTTTCTATTCAGCTCCCAAATATGTGAAAGGCGACAGACGGGAGATGGTGGGCTGTTCTCCTGTCAATCTGTGTCCCAACAATCGTCTTCTGGCAGACGCTTCGCATCCATGTAAAGCCTGCGGTTCTTGTCGCTTGCTTGCAGATGAGCGTACACTTGGCACTGTCCCCCCCACCCCGTCACACACTGCTCCCAAGGGAGGTGAACACCATTTCCCATTAAACATCCATTACAGTTAGTTAGTTAGCAGGATTTCACTAAAACTCCACGGTCCATTTACATGACACTTTGTAGAGGGTTGACACGGGTGCCTTATGGTCCAGAACCGGATAATGCTACAGACTGACTTTTATTTTCCAGTCCAATTAATCGCGGACAAGTGGGGCAGTCGCCCGACTGCACAAGCCGATGAATCCACGGTTAAATAAAAGATTGATTCAAAAGTTTAGGGACTGTTAAATTAAGTTACCTCTTTTCACCAGGAAGCCAAATATTCCTAAATTTGGAGAGAGTTGTTGGATGGACTTAGACATACTGAACTCCAGACTGTCACGACCAGAATAGGACTCTGAACACAGATGCAGGATTTCAGAATCCTATTCTGGTCGTGACAGTTCACTCTGGCCCAGTGACGTGCGGTGAGGTTCATGGCTGGTGAGGCACTGACTTCATCACAGTCAGATTTACAAACATATGAACCCTAAAGAATATCTTATTCACCATTTGATTGGCAGAAGTTAACGGGTAATGTTTAAAAGCTCATACCAGCATTCTTCCTTCCTTGGCACTCAGCATCAAGGGTTGGAATTGGGGGTTAAATCACCAAAAATTATTCCCGGGCGTTGCGCCGCTGCTGCCCACTGCTCCCCTCATCTCCCAGGGGGTGATCAAGGGGATGGGTCAAATGCAGAGGACAGATTTCATTACACCTAGTGTGTGTGTGACAATCATTGGTACTTTAACTTAACGTTAACTTTACACATACAAACTGTAGCACACAAAAAAGCACATTTAATAAAAAAAACTTAATTATGGTCTAACCTTTACTTAGAAATGAAGTCCATGCGCCGCTGTTGTGCTGGATTAATGCACCCCCGTCGTTGAATGCACCCCCTGACGGGAGTGTTATATCAACTAAAGCCCACAATTAAACTTTGTATCTATTTAAAAAAGTTATTTGATAAGAAGCCAAAAAGGGCAAAAACAATAATGTTCGTGTTGGAGGAGTTGTGGATGACTGAAATATGAAATCCGTGCTGCAGTCTGCAGGTGTACCTAATGTTGTGGCCCAGCAGTCATTCACAACTCCTCCAACACGAACATTATTGTTTTTGCACTTTTTGGCTTCTTATTAAATAACTTTTTTAAATAGATTCAATCTTGCACGTGGAAAGTTTAAGTGTGGGCTTTAGTTGATATAGCACTCTCGTCAGGGGGTGCATTCTACGGCGGGGGTGCATTAACCGGCACAAGGAGGCGGAATTACTGCGAGCCTCAGGCAGTGCGTCTTCGCAGCAGTTTTATGATTGCTCAGCACAAGAAATACGTTACACACATACAGTAGTTGACAGAATACACTGTACATTATATACCTCAGCTAACTAAACTATGGAAATGTATAATATAGTAATATAGCAATACGGTCTCACTGCACAGCAGGCCAGCAGTTAGCCGAGTCCGCAATCCATGTGAGGCTCAACTGAGTGACGTGCCTCAACTGGCTGCTGATCACAGCAAGTCTCTTCTCAGTATTTGAACGGCAGATGTGAAAATTCAGCGATTTTGAATACAAATAATCTAAAACTCGTGAAGTTAAATGGAAAATCACTTTATAGTATAATCACTGGATACATATAACAATTTAATCATTTTTTTTTCTTTTTACATTTTTTTTCTTTCCATGATGGCACGTGAGGCCCCGCCTCACCTGCCTCCCCTGACTGCACGTCACTGCTCTGTCCATTAAACAAACAAAAATATTACTCAGAACGCTCCGGCTAAGGAGGGAAAAAGGTGCTAAGAACAAAAACTACCAAATACAACAAAAGGTGCTCCAACGGAGGCGATGCTAGGAAGCCAATCTTACCTGACAAAAGATTACAAACCAATCATTTCTCGTGGATCAAAAGGTACACAAAAACGTGGCTATAGCTGTGGACAAGACTGTGGCAAAGGAAACGCTGGAGGTACGCACAAGAAGATACGGAAAACTCTGGCACAGGACAGGAGGACGAGGCATTTACACACATGAGGGAGGGTGACACAGGTGGGCACAATCAGGCAATCAGGAGAGACATCAGACCAGTGATACAGGAGGAAGAGCAAGTGATCTGAAACGAGAGGGAGAGTTAGCATTTCAAAATAAAACAGGAGGTGACAAGACGACCTGAAACCAGACGAAACCCAGACAAGACTTCACCCTGGTGTGACCCAGACAATTATTTTTCCACTTGTTTGGACTGATTTAAGGCATTGGGGTTGACCACTTTCCCTTGTCAAGTCAGCTGGTATAAGCCCCAACTCGATGTCTGGATGCGTCACAG
This sequence comes from Entelurus aequoreus, assembly GCF_033978785.1. NCBI lineage: Eukaryota > Metazoa > Chordata > Actinopteri > Syngnathiformes > Syngnathidae > Entelurus > Entelurus aequoreus. Next base: position 52,935,790 of record NC_084747.1, on the reverse strand, counting down.
GATACAAGGTGTTGATTGGATGGAAGGATTTCTACGGTACACACCAGACCGACAATTTGACATATTGTGTGGAAGACTTTAGGATTGACCCCCACCTCCTACCCTTCTTCAGCTGGGATAAGCTCCAGCCCTATGTCTTGTTGTTGGCACAGGGCATGGGATATAGATCGTACTTAAGACACAAAATCTTTCGCTGGAATGATGTTAGACACCGGGATTGACCTTTGAATCTCTTCAACTCAGCTTGGATAGGTTCCAGCGCCCCTGTTTTGACTCTGAACAGACAAAGCGGTTTTCAACAAAGTATAAGTCCATCCATCAATTCTGCAGTGAATTATTATTTCCACATTTGAACAGATAGAGGACCCTATGAATAACTCCCGCATCCTGCCCTAGTTTAGCTGGGCCAGATGGCCTCCAGCACCCTGATGACAGGATAGGATAAAAACATAGAAAAAGGACCAGTTGAGAGTTGAATGCCTTGTTTAAGGGTCACCTCTGCTGTGCTCAGGAAACAAACTGACCTCACTCAAATTACTATTCCCAGTTTCAGTATTATTGTCAGCAGGACCAAAAAAAAAACCCTTCCACCAGACATATTTGGGTTTCTCATGACTATGTTGATCTGTCTACTCCACTGCAAACGTCCATATTACTGCTGTGTATTGTCCAATTAGTATCTCACTGATGGTGTCAATGACAACTGCGCATTTAGATCTCTTTGCTAATAATCATTTTAGAATTTCCTTGCCTCTGTTGTCAAAGTGCTTGCTCATGTTGGTTTTCTTTGGAGCATGAGGACAAGGTCCCTTTGTTCAGCAAAAGCCTTCAGATTACTGTCCGTACCAATTAGTGGTGTGGAAATAAAATGGACTTATCTTGAGTCGTATCCATTAGTGTCGATGATAGTAGACTGGTGTGTCCTAGATGACTCCTGGTCTGACTTTTGGTCTAACAAAAACAATTCATTCTTTGATATTCCATGTTTATCTCCCAGTCAGTCTGCATCCTTTCTGACTGGCATTTGTGCGCTGGATCCCGATGAAACGACAACCCTTGGCATGGTCTCCAAAAAAAAAACTACCCTGGCAGCTTTCAGGAATTATGGTTTACAAGTGACCCCGGCCGCACCTCTCTCACGGCCATCATTGATCCACTTTCCTCTCGCCTTTCATCTCGGAGCATAAGACGCATTGGCACCATTTCCTCCATCCTTTCATCATTACTCCTCATCCCCCCCGACTGGAGGGAGTACAAGAGGGAAGAAGGGGACACTGTGAGAGTGGGATAAAGACAGCGATAGGGGGGAAAACCCAAGCTCAGCAATCATTCCGTGGCATTAATTGGTGAACAATAACCCACTTTCAACCAGTCCAACATAATCTGGGCCCTTTGGCTAGCCGGCACTTGATTGGCTGGATGCTCACCCAGTGTCCTGAGAGCGTCACGGTTTGATGATCCAATTTCATTTATTTCTTTCTTATCCTGCATTTTTTCCCCCTCTCTCTATCCTATAAGCTCTTTCTTTCCCTTCTCAGCAATTTGTCGTTCTGCTCACTTCCTCTCTTTGAGTCTGTAAATTAGGCACCCAATAAGCCATGACATTAGGCCGGGGGGAATTGCGGGTACCAGAGTTTATTGGGGGTCACAGTCGGATAGTGAGAGCAAATTAAGTAGTGAGGCAAATTTAATACCAGACGTTATTGCACGGGAAATATCTGTGGGTGTTTGACTGGCAGCTCTTTGACTGACGTGATTGTGGTTCGCTAATATTGTTAAAGGCTGTAAAAGGGAGGACATTGGCATATGTATCCCTTGTGTGTTGTTCGGGTCTGTGGGACCCGTTTTCATTTTTTATTAAAAGAAAAATGATACAATTAATTCATTTTTTAAACTGAGACTCACTGACTTTGGCTCATTTTCTGTGAAGAACATATATCAGAATACATATTTAATGACCACACACCATACACTCCCCCTACACATTTCTATTACAGATGTCCGGGTCCACTGGACCCGGGGCTAATAGAAGTGTGGAAATTGATGTTCTATGTAACACACACACACACACACACACACACACACACACACACACACACACACACACACACACACACACACACACACACACACACACACTCACACAGCAGGCCTAGACAGGAGGAGGACAGAGTGTAGGTACACAGAAAATCAGAGGGTCAAATGTGCGAGAAAATGAGAGCGGACTGTGTCGACAAACAATGTTGCAACCTTGTGTGGGAACCGCAGGTGCAGAAACACAAAAGAAGAATCCATGTGGGATGCAGAAACTGGCAGAGAAATTTTCCGTGCAACGTTCATATTGTTGTTACTCAGCCAGCGTTTGTGGGTCTGATGGACCCGTTGCATTTTGTGGCTTATAATGCCTCACTATCAAACACTTTTATGTTAAAATACTGAACAGATGTTTATTGGGATAAGGTAAACATCTGTTCAGTATTTTAACATAAAAGTGTTGCATTGTGAGGCATTAAAAGCCACAAAATGCAACGGGTCCATCAGACCCACAAACGCTGGCTGAGTAATAACAATATGAACATTACACAAGGGATATGCAACAGTTTGACAGTTAGAAACTATTAGAATGTCAAGCATGGTTTTGGCATTTTCTACTCCTCGGGCACCGCTATTCAACTGGTGAACCGGGGGCCAAATCCCGCCCAGGAATGACAAACTGAACACAGAGTTCAGTTAAAACTTTGGGAAATACTAACATTTTTGCCATTTGTTGTCATATAGATGGTCTTTGACTAGCTTTTCTGCAGTAGGCCCTTAAAGACAGCAGAGCACTCATGTTATATAAAGGAACTTGGACCAATGTAAACATATCACTTGTGTTATTAAGTTAAAGTACCACTGATAGTCACACACACACTAGGTGTGGTGAAATTACTCTCCGCATTTGACCCATCCCCTTGTTCCACCCCCTGGGAGGTGAGGGGAGCAGTGAGCAGCAGCGGTGGTCGCGCTCGGGAATCATTTTGGTGATAACGACCCAATTCCAACCCTTGATGCTGAGTGCCAAGCAGGGAGGTAATGGGTTCCATTTTTTTTAGTCTTTGGTATGACTCGGCCGGGGTTTGAACTCACGACCTGTCGATCTCAGGGCGGACACTCTAACCCAGACCTGGGCAAATTAAGGCCCGGGGGCCGCATGCGGCCCACTAAGCTTTTCAATCTGGCCCGCCGCACATTCCCAAATTTTTTTTTTAGATCTTTAAGATCGAAACTGTCAGTATGATGTGCAGTGATGTTTTGAAATTACCGGAAGTTTTGTATTTCAATGGTTGGAATCTGCGCTTTTGCATTATATACTAGTTACTACGGTAATCTAATTAGTTACTATGGTAATCTAAGTCACAGCAGCTCAGACGAAGCACCAAGCGGTATGGGTGGGGAGCGTTTCCACAGAGTGTTTCCAGAGCCAGCCTGAAATGTGGGTGTCAGGGACAGACGCGGAAGGAGATTTTTACAACAAAGTTCTGCAAGAAAAGTGATATTATATCAGATTGTAAGTGTTTTTTTTTACCCTTGGCATTCATATTTTGCTGTTTGTTGCATTTTTGTTGGGTTTCGCTTGATTGTAAAATATGTCGATCGAGAGGGGGTGTGACGTTCATATGTTGTCAATATTCAGTGTTTTATCGTTTATAGTTAATATTGTAAATCCCACATTCTTTATTTTCATGTACATTCTGGGTGTCTCATTCTGTAAAAATAATTTAAATTACATTCTGTTTTTTAAGGCGGTCTGTCATAACGTTTTTAGCATTCAATCAGACATTGTGAGGTTTTGTATTAGTGTTCCTAAAATCAATCAATCAATCAATCAATGTTTATTTATATAGCCCTAAATCACAAGTGTCTCAAAGGGCTGTACAAGCCACAACGACATCCTCGGTACAGAGCCCACATACGGGCAAGGAAAAACTCACCCCAGTGGGACGTCGGTGAATGACTATGAGAAACCTTGGAGAGGACCGCATATGTGGGTAACCCCCCCCCCCCTCTAGGGGAGACCGAAAGCAACGGATGTCGAGTGGGTCTGACATAATATTGTGAAAGTCCAGTCCACAGTGGATCCAACACATCAGCGGGAGTCCAGTCCACAGCGGGGCCAACAGGAAACCATCCTGAGCGGAGACGGGTCAGCAGCGCAGAGATGTCCCCAACCGATGCACAGGCTAGTGGTCCACCCGGGGTCCTGACTCTGGACAGCCAGCACTTCATCCATGGCCACCGGACCTATGCAACTCCCCCTCGCAAGGGACAGGGGAGAAGAGGAGAGAAGAAAAGAAACGGCAGATCAACTGGTCTAAAAAAGGGGGGGTCTATTTAAAGGCTAGATTATACAAATGAGTTTTAAGATGGGACTTAAATGCTTCTACTGAGGTAGCATCTCTAACTGTTACCGGGAGGGCATTCCAGAGTACTGGAGCCCGAATAGAAAACACTCTATAGCCCGCAGACTTTTTTTTGGCTCTGGGAATCACTAATAAGCCGGAGTTCTTTGAACGCAGATTTCTTGTCGGGACATATGGTACAATACAATCGGCGAGATAGGCTGGAGCTAAACCGTGTAATATTTTATACGTAAGTAGTAAAACCTTAAAGTTGCATCTTAAGTGCACAGGAAGCCAGTGCAAGTGAGCCAGTATAGGCGTAATATGATCAAACTTTCTTGTTTTTGTCAAAAGCCTTGCAGCCGCATTTTGTACCAACTGTAATCTTTTAATGCTAGACATAGGGAGGCCCGAAAATAAAACGTTACAGTAATCGAGACGAGACGTAACGAACGCATGAATAATGATCTCAGCGTCGCTAGTGGACAAGATGGAACGAATTTTAGCGATATTACGGAGATGAAAGAAGGCCGTTTTAGTAACACTTTTAATGTGTGACTCAAACGAGAGAGTTGGGTCGAAGATAATACCCAGATTCTTTACCGAGTCTCCTTGTTTAATTGTTTGGTTGTCAAATGTTAAGGTGGTATTATTAAATAGATGTTGGTGTCTAGCAGGACCGATAATCAGCATTTCCGTTTTCTTAGCGTTGAGTTGCAAAAAGTTAGCGGACATCCCTTGTTTAATTTCATTAAGACACGCCTCCAGCTGACTACAGTCCGGCGTGTTGGTCAGCTTTAGGGGCATGTAGAGTTGGGTGTCATCAGCATAACAGTGAAAGCTAACACCGTACTTGCGTATGATGTCACCCAGCGGCAGCATGTAAATACTAAAGAGTGCAGGGCCAAGAACCGAACCCTGGGGAACTCCGCACGTTACCTTGACATAGTCCGAGGTCACATTGTTATGGGAGACGCACTGCATCCTGTCAGTAAGATAAGAGTTAAACCAAGACAAGGCTAAGTCTGACATACCAATACGTGTTTTGATACGCTCTAATAAAATATTATGATCAACGGTATCGAAAGCGGCGCTAAGATCAAGAAGCAGCAACATAGATGACGCATCAGAATCCATCGTTAGCAATAGATCATTAGTCATTTTTGCGAGGGCTGTCTCCGTAGAGTGATTTGCCCTGAAACCGGATTGAAAAGGTTCACAGAGATTGTTAGTCACTAAGTGTTCATTTAGCTGCTGTGCAACAGTTTTTTCGAGAATTTTGGAAATAAACGGAAGGTGGGAGACCGGTCGGTAGTTTACCATGAGGTCAGGATCGAGGTTAGGTCTTTTGAGCAGAGGATGAATAACCGCTTTTTTGAATGCTAGAGGAACAGTGCCGGAGGAAAGTGATACGTTTATAATATTTAACACTGATGGACCTAATAATACAAACAGTTCCTTGATAAGTTTCCCAGGAAGTGGGTCAAGTAAACATGTTGTTTGTTTTATCCCACTTACACGCTGTAATAATTCCTCTAATGTTATTTCATCAAAAATAGAGAGACTATTTTGGAGGGCAGTGTCCTTCGTATATACAGTCGTATTTGTGTTAATAGAACCCAGTTGTAGCTGGGATGCGTTGTCTTTAATCTCCTTTCTAATGAGTTCAATTTACTTATTAAAGAAATTCATAAAATCATCTAAAATAGATATACCGGCCCCCAGACACATTTTTTTCTCTAAATTTGGACCCCCGAGTCAAAATAATTGCCCAGGCCTGCTCTAACCCCAAGAATTACGACTCGCCATTTGGTGAAGTGAAACTTTATTTACAATTTTAAGCCGGAATTCTCTGCAATGGACTCTTTTGTTTTTCATTTTTACGACAATTTGTAACTCTTAAGTAAGAAATAGACCAAAAACAAGTGTCCACTACAGAGGACACTGTTTTTAGTTGAAAATATACAAAATAAGAAAAATAGTAAAGGGAGAAGTCTGTCCCCCCGGTCCTTAGCTTTCTGGAAAAGTGGCCCTAAGAACAGTTTAGTTGAATAGCCCTGTCCAATGGGGTGACATGTGACAACGTGTGTTGTGCAGCTGTTCTCAAAGTTCTATGACAATTTGACAGCAAGTCAATGAGTTCCGAATGCTGCTAATCTTCACACACTGCCAATACGTTCGTTGCTGGAACCCATGTTCCTTAAAGTTAAGTTAAAGTACCACTGATAGTCACATACACACTAGGTGTGGTGAAGTTACCCTCTGCGTTTGACCCATCCCCTTGTTCTACCCCCTGGGAGGTGAGAGGAGCAGTGAGCAGCCCAATTCCAACCCGTGATGCTGAGTGCCAAGCAGGGAGGTAATGGGTCCCATTTTCATAGGCCGGGGTTTGAACTCATGACCTACCAATCTCACTGCGGAGACTCTAACCATAAGGCCGCTGAGCAGGCTTATTGACCGATCTTGCTGGAATTCCACAGACATGGGGATCAAGTTTTCCTAAAATGCTGTATCGATTGAGTGGGAATTTGGTAAGATAGAGAGAAATAACTTTTGGTTTCATTGTCCGTAAAATTTTAGGGAAGCGTGGCATGGCCTATCAAACACTGTAACTTTGGGGTTTTGATTGATTGATTGAAACTTTTATTAGTAGGTTGCACAGTGAAGTACATATTCCGTACAATTGACCACTAAATGGTAACACCCGAATAAGTTTTTCAACTTGTTTAAGTCGGGGTCCACTTAAATTGATTCAGATACAGATATATACTATCGTTATTGTTTTAAACCTCTGAGCAGTCAATGGAGATGAAATAGAAGCCACCATTTCCGAGTATATGGGCTGCATAAAGCCTGTGTAAGGCATATTCAATAAAAAAAAAAAACATTGTTAGCAAGATGTCAAATGGCTCAATATCATCTTTCTCAAACCAGGCCAGGTGTTGAACTGACTGCCGCCTGAAAGCAGCAGTTTCACTCGCCACAAAGTCCAATCACAGTTTTTTTTCGCACCAATGCATGATTTCCACATACATACAAAACATTGAATTTATTGAAAGGGCTAATATCCAATGAAAATGAGTCAAGAGATCTGTAGAAGTCTAGATCTGGGGTGTCAAACTCATTTTAGATCGACGGCCACACGGAGAAAAATCTACTTCAAGTGGGCCGGACTGGTAAAATCACGGCACGATAACTTAAAAATAAAGACAACTTCAGATTGTTTTTTTTGTTTAAAAATAGAACAAGCACATTCTGAAAGTGTACAAATCATAATGTTTTTGAGGTTTTTTTATGGAAACCCCGTTTCCATATGAGTTGTGAAATTGTGTTAGATGTAAATATAAACGGAATACAATGATTTGCAAATCATTTTCAACCCATATTCAGTTGAATATGCTACAAAGACAACATATTTGATGTTCAAACTGATAAAAAATTTTTTTTTTGCAAATAATCATTAACTTTAGAATTTGATGCCAGCAACACGTGACAAAGAAGTTGGGAATGGTGGCAATATATATCAACAACACCCAGAAACAGCGTTGGCTTCGCTGGGCCTGAGCACATCTAAGATGGACTGATGCAAAGTGGAAAAGTGTTCAGTGGTCTGACGAGTCCACATTTCAAATTGTTTTTGGAAACTGTGGACGTCGTGTCCTCCGGACCAAAGAGGAAAAGAACCATCCGGATTGTTATAGGCGCAAAGTTGAAAAGCCAGCATCTGTGATGGTATGGGGGTGTATTAGTGCCCAAGACATGGGTAACTTACACATCTGTGAAGGCGCCATTAATGCTGAAAGGTACATACAGGTTTTGGAGCGACATATGTTGCCATCCAAGCAACGTTACCATGGACGCCCCTGCTTATTTCAGCAAGACAATGCCAAGCCACGTGTTACATCAACGTGGCTTCATAGTAAAAGAGTGCTGGTACTAGACTGGCCTGCCTGTAGTCCAGACCTGTCTCCCATTGAAAATGTGTAGCGCATTATGAAGCCTAAAATACCACAACGGAGACCCCCGGACTGTTGAACAACTTAAGCTGTACATCAAGCAAGAATGGGAAATAATTCCACCTGAGAAGCTTAAAAAACGTGTCTCAGTTCCCAAACGTTTACTGAGTGTTGTTAAAAGGAAAGGTCATGTAACACAGTGGTGAACATGCCCTTTCCCAACTACTTTGTCACGTGTTGCTGATATCAAATTCTAAAGTTAATGATTATTTGCAAAAAAAAAACGTTTATCAGTTTGAACATCAAATATGTTGTCTTTGTAGCATATTCAACTGAATATGGGTTGAAAAGAATTTGCAAATCATTGTATTCCGTTTTTATTTACATCTAACACAATTTCCCAACTCATATGGAAACGGGGTTTGTAGTTTTCTATCTTTATTAGTCGTTATTTATACTTTCTGAATAAATGATGTGGTAACGTTCAATCAGTTAACTCATTGGTGTTAATTTTCAATCTATCAAGATAGAAAAATAATATCAGAATCAAATTACAGGATCTTATTTATGTAGTTTGATCATTTTCCTCGACTGGTGCACTAACATCATGTGGTTTATTTTTTCTTACACATGTAGCATCATCTACAGAGATACAAATAAATCAAGTGGACACATTTAGAACAGCAGTTTCTTCCGTTCAAAAATTCCGGCTCATTTTTATACTTAGCAAACTCATCCCGCGGGCCGGATAAAAACCTGTTCGCGGGCCTGATCCGGCCCATGGGCTGGACGTTTGACACCCCTGTTCTAGATCATAAATCATGCATCTCACCTGCACAGAAGAAGTCTGAGTAGGTATTCCGACAAGTTGGTACACTTGGACAGCCATTTAGGACGTGAAACTGTCGCGGACGACTCGAAATTACGCTTGTCTCTCATGATGGTGAACGATCAAATTCCAAAACAAGTGCAGTTCCCCTTTAAAGATGATCAAATTGGCCCACTCGGATCTGTCAATTTTTCTGTACAGTATGTGGCAGAAGGTTTTTGGACAATACAGGTGTAATTTTGTAGTGGATTGTCCGAAGCTTAAGCAGGCAACAAAAGTAGTTTAGTACAACAAATTTATTTACCCATTATCAGAAGTGCAGGTTGAATTGAGTTGGTCGTGCAGACAAACCACAAGTTACTCCGGAGCCAACAAGACACACACAAGCCAAAATCACCCCCGAGTTCCGGTCTTCTCACATTTTGTATATGTCTGTTGTGCGTCATCGTTCCTTATCAAATGCGTCAATGTCTTGTTTTGCTTTTCCTATCTGTTCCATAACAACTCGAATTCTGTAGACAGTCAACACATTCTATAGACAGGTTGGCACGACTTAATATTCACTTTTGTCCCACAACTGGTCCATTCAATGGCACAAAAATACAAGAGTATTGAAAATGAGCGGACATTCTTAAAAGACAAGAAATATAGGTCAAAAGGTCAGAAATTCTACTACATACCCGCCTTCCAGGGTCTTAAGACCCTGGACCAAAACAATTTCTGATATAGACCACTAACTTAAATCTCTACCGCAGATAGAGGCAAAAACCTCAATGTTTTTATACGAGGCAAAAATTCCGTCTATGACCCTCCTTCAGAGCGATCGCTGTTACCAGCCTGCAGTAAAACCATCTCACAGAACACAATTAGTGGCCTACCCTTTGATTTAGTAAGGGAATAACAAATACTTTGATCATGGACATCATTGAACATAAATAGATGAATGTATATAGACTTATGACTGTAAGACATTTGCAAAAATATTTTTCCCGGCATTTGCAATGAATGTAGTTACCAATATTGTTAATTATCAATTGATTTTGAACACACAACTGAATTTCGTATGAGTCCATGTTCGATTAGTGCTCGTATAGATGGCTCGGTGGTGCCTCAGGCTGATGGCCTGCCGACACCTCGTTGGGTTTTTAAAGTCTTAATCTTAATATGAACTCTAGTGAACTTCTTTTTTCCACTTGTACACAAGTTTGTTACTTTATTTCCTATGGGGAAAATAGCTTGCACTGTAAATCCAAAGAAGCTCAACCAGCGTCCTTATAAGTCTAAACCGAGGAATTCAGTTATTCAGTTTGTTCACTCGACAACTCAAAATGCTGAGCGTGTCGTATCGTTTATTTGCCTGAGGAGTCACCCCTGATTGATGCTGGAGACGCGTGGATCCTTCATAAAGACATGTGTTGTTGAAGTGGCGGTGTCTCCAGATGGTGACTTGGGATTTGTCGTCACTCACACAACCTTGGACGCATTCAGGACATCTGACCAAACCATTCACAAGTCTCAGTGTTAATCAACGTCACTTATCTGTTCCCAGATGCCGGCGTCCAATTATTTATTTATTGAAAGTGCTGTTGTTCATTAGTGGAAAAACAAGAGAGCTAAACCATTAACAATTACGGTCCGATTAGACGATTGTTGCATTTTAATACAATGGTTCACTGTGGTAATAATTCAGCTGAGCGGTGGGGGACGAGCTGCGAGCTAAGAGGCGGTGACACGGCCGTAATTGTTCATTTAAAACTGATTACGATGGATCGATACACAACCTGCAGCGCTGAACAATCAATGAGAGTTTGAACATGGGGAGTTGGGCCTAAATTGGATTTATTTCTTTGCATTGATTTGTCAGAGTCTGGCCCCTGTGTGGCTGTTATCATTTGACAATATGTCTTATATGTATGACTCTTACCACAGAGGGCCACATAGAAAACATGCAGAGTGTGCGAGGGGCACTTTAATGTTTTTCACCCGATAAAAATTTTAAAAAAATAAAAAAATATATATATACATACATACATACATATATATATAGTCGAGGTTACTGTGGTTTATCCGTTATACAGTGCTCAATACCGGGTTAGAGCGGAATATACATTAGGTCAGGAAAAAAACGCAGAGGCTATATTATCTCTACAAGCCTGTTTTGCAGGTTTCCCTGCTCTTCAGGGGAATTAATATGTATTTTAAAATCCCCTGAAAAGCAGTGAAACCTGCGAAACAGGCTTGTAGGGATGATATAGCCTCTGTGTTTTTTCATCATCCCTACCCGCCTGTTTCTCAGGTTTCCCTGCTCTTCAGGGGATTTTAAAATAAATATAAAATCCCCTGAAGAGTAGGGAAACCGGCTTGTAGGGATGATATAGCCTCTGTGTTTTTTCCTCACCTAACGTATTAAAATAAATATAAAATCCCCTGAAGTGAAACCAGCATAACAGGCTTGTAGGGGTGAAATAGCATCTGTGTTTTAATATCATCCAAACAAGCCTGTTTCACAGGTTTCCCTGCTATTCAGGGGATTTTAAAATAAATATAAAATCCCCTGAAGAGTAGGGAAACTAGCGATACAGGCTTGTAGGGATGATAAAGCCTTTGGGTTTTTTCCTCAACTAATGTACTAAAATACATATCAAATCCCCTGAAGAGCAGGGAAACCTGCAAAACAGGCTTGCAGGGATGACATAGCCTCTGTGTTTTTTCCTGACCCAACGTATATATATATATATATATATATATATATATATATATATATATATATATATATGTGTATATATATATATATATATATATATATATATATATATATGTGTATATATATATATATATATATATATATATATATATATATATATATATATGTTCAGTCGTGGTCAAATGTTTACATACACTTGTAAAGAACATATTGTCTTGAGTTTCCAATAATTCTACAACTCTTATTTCTTTGTGATAGAGTGATTGGAGCACATATTTGTTGGTCACAAAAAAGATTCATGAAGTTTGGTTCTTTTATGAATTTATTATGGGTCTACTGAAAATGTGACCAAATTATTGGAAACTCAAGACGTTAAGATTAAAGTACCAATGATTGTCACACACACACTAGATGTGGTGAAATTTGTCCTCTGCATTTGTCCCATCCCTTTGGGGAGCAGTGGGCAGCAGCGGCGCCGCGCCCGGGAATCATTTTGGTGATTTAACCCCCAACTCCAACCCTTTGTTGCTGAGTGCCAAGCAGGGAGGTTATGGGTCCCATTTTTATCATGACATTATGTCCTTCACAAGTGTGTGTAAACTTTTGACCACAACTGAATATATATATATATATATATATATATATATATATATATATATATATATATATATATATATATATATATATATATATATATATATATATAATATTTGTATTTTGTTCCTGTATGTCCGGGCTATTGAACTACAAAATAAAGAGGGCCGCATTTTCAAGAGCCCAAGGTCTCATGAAAATGTGGATGTTTCTTTAGAAAGTGCCTTCGCTGGTTTTATTCCTTTGAGACTGTGTTTACTTATATTACAAAGTAAACACATCAGCTTTCACACTGCACTGTCAATTATATATATTGTCATATTGTCATTCAACATTCTGCCCTCGCTACTCGTTTTTAGCGTATGCAGCTAGACAGATAGTTAACAGCATGAGCAAATAGAAACTGGGTTTGGTTGATGATTGATGTTCCTTCTTTTGAATGCTTTTTCTTCCTTAGTTTTATGTCTTTATATGTCTACCTTTTTTGAGGTTTGTAAGAATGAAAATGTATACATTACAAAAGTATAACGGCCATTGTGTATATTACATAAATAATCTCCATTGTGTATGTTACATAAATAAAATAGAAGGTTTTGTGTTAATACACACAGCAAACATTGCACACATGCGATTTAACACAAGTAAACCTAAGGTGTAGCTCTATCGCCCTCTGCTGGTCAAATTCAGCGCTACAGGTATTTAACCAGTTATAGTTAAACAGCCAAAAACAACACAACCACAAATACAAAATACATCACAAAGTCAGCAATTTCAATACATTTGTACTTTGTTGTCCTGCTGCTCTTAAAAGTCTTCACTGCTGCTTCATTGTAACTCATATACTTCGCTGTTGCCCCCTAGAGGGTGGCAGGAGTACTGCATACATGAGCAACCCTGTTTTGAACGGTTTCATTAAGCCTATTTGGGTGTTGTCCGGCGGGCCAAATTAAAAGCTTTGGCTGGCCGGATAAATAGGACTACTCTATATGGGGACAGCGTGGCCGTGCTAGCAACCTGAGGGTTACTGGTTCTATCCCCAGCTTCTACCAACCTAGTCACGTCCGTTGTGGCCTTGAGCAAGACACTTCACCCTTGCTCCCGATGGGTCGTGGTTAGTGCCTTGCATGGCAGCTCCCGCCATCAGTGTGTGAATGTGTGTGTGAATGTGGAAATAGTGTAGGTAGAAGGTAGAAAAACGCTATACATGTCACGGCCAGGTCATCTTTGCGTCCTGACGTGCGCACCGCGGGCCACACCCACAGGCGCTCTCTCTCCGCTGCGGGCGTGATGAGCGAGCTGCCTTCATAAGCCGGCACAACCTGCCATGCCGGGCCGGAATATAACCTTCTGTTGGCGTACACGTTTGCCCTCGTTCTTGAGTTGGCGAGCTGTGCGTCTCGTTCACGTTCTTGTTCCCTTGCTTCCCGGACTGCCATTTTGGATTCCCGACCTCCCGCTTGGACACGACCTCTCGACGCCTCTCTCTCTCGCCCTGGATCATCTGTCTGCCCCACGGACTTCCGTGTTCCTTCGCTCTCGACAACACTTGGTAACACACACCTCAGCTAATTACACACATAGCCTCACACACACACTCTTGGGTTTTGACACTCTCCATTCCCTTAGTTAAGTTTATTAGTTAGTATTGTTTATTATTTTATATATAGTCTATATATATAATACATTATTGAACATTACTGCCCCTTGGTGTCTGAGCCGTCATCTCCCCTTAGTCAAACCATAGCAATACAAGTATAACCCATTAAACATTTACCATATACTTCCCTGCTGCACTATTCTTGTCATTAAACACATTGTAAATGCACTTTGCCTGCCATCTCTGCATCCTCGGGTCAGTTTTACTTCACTTGTTTTTTTGCCTGTGAATATTTTCATTAATCCAGGTCATTTCATTCAAACGATTGACACTGGACCGTACGGATTCTCTTAGGAGAGGTTTTACCTCTCGTTCGAGCAGGCCTAAAGACTTCATGCTCACAGTTTTAGATAGGACAGCTCTCGTCTGAGGGGCCTCAACAGGTCTGCTCGTGCCGGCAAAGGTCTCTCTTCTTTGGACAGTATCTTATCTGCTGTCGTTTCGGACCAGAATAAAGCGAAACCATTCTTGTCTGGGGATGTCCACTCTTGTACATACTTTATACCCTGCACCAGGCCCTCAGACTGGAGCTGTCCGATTTCAATCTGTGAGCATGAACTGATGAATTGCTCCAAATGTCTCCTATGCTGTGCTTCTTCCTACTCCTTTTCGGACATGTTGAATCCTGCAAATATAAAGAATGTAACTTTAACGATGGTTGAAATAAACACACGGTCATTAACACCCTGCACCTCTCCCTATAGCATGGAAGCCTATAAAACTCGTTGACGCATGCACACAAGACAGTTTCTCTCTTTCGTTTATGTTCCTCGCCAGCGTTACAAGAGGTATCGACAAAAAGTCCTACCGCTCCCGTTCACAATTAATTGCATGGAGTGCACGTTGAAAGCCCCGCTTCACATTTGGCCTTGAAGGAGCACAAACGCACACGCCTAAGAACGAGCAGTTTGGGATTGACATGCCACTTGAATAAATAAACGCCACACCTCAAACAAACAACTCATTTTTTTGTTCCCCCGGGGGGAAAGGAATACCAGGTGGTGGCAGTGATTATCTTAATTAGTGTGAAGTGAATTATATTTATATAGCGCTTTTCTCTAGTGACTCAAAGCGCTTTTACATAGTGAAACCCAATATCTAAGTTACATTTAAACCAGTGTGGGTGGCACTGGGAGCAGGTGGGTAAAGTGTCTTGCCCGAGGACACAACGGCAGTGACTAGGATGGCGGAAGCGGGGATCGAACCTGGAACCCTCTAGTTGCTGGCACGGCCGCTCTACCAACCGAGACGTACCGCTCTGAGTGACTGAGTGGCATTAGACGTCATTAGCATAAGACAAACTGATTGCAGAACAGATGTGGCATCTGTAAAGCCGAACGGTGGGATATTCTTGAGCAAAAAATGAACCCATAAAATAAGCGATGAAATAAAAAATATGGGTTGTAAAGACACATGGTTGTCATGATCCGTGGCCGGAACATGTTTTACTTAGTTATGTTCTGTTAGTTTTGAACTCCCTCAGTTCCTGTTTTGTGCAATTCTGGGTTTGTTTTGGTTACCATGGGTACTAATTGGTTTCACCTGCCTCTGATTAGTGTTCGGCACGTTCACCTGCTGCCGAGCACTAATCAGAGAGCTATTTATTCACACTCGGTCTGGCTTCATTGTTTGCGAATATGGGTATTCCTGGTTTTCTTGGCCATTCCTGTGCTAAGTTTTGGTTATTTAGCTTCTTGTGCGAACGGCACGCTTTCCTTTTGTTTGTTTCCCGCATTTATGGATTAAATCATGTTCCTACCTCACGCTGTCGTCCGGAGTTATCCCTCTGCATCCCGGGAGAACGACCCAAAACCGTGACAATGGTACTCTCAGCAGTTGAGTAAACAAACGATACATGGGAACACAGTATGAAGTCAGATTTTCCCATATCAGTGAAGTGAATTATATTTATATAGTGCTTTTCTCTAGTGACTCAAAGCGCTTTACATAGTGAAACCCAATATCTAAGTTACGTTTAAACCAGTGTGGGTGGGTAAAGTGTCTTGCCCAAGGACACAACGGCAGTGACTAGGATGGCGGAAGCGGGGATCGAACCTGGAACCCTCAAGTTGCTGGCACGGCTGCGCTACCAACCGAGCTATACAGCTATACCGCCCATATATATATATATATATATATATATATATATATATATATATATATATATATATATATATATATATATATATATATATATACACTACCGTTCAAAAGTTTGGGGTCACGCAAACAATTTTGTGGAATAGCCTTCATTTCTAAGAACAAGAATAGACTGTCGAGTTTCAGATGAAAATTATCTTTTTCTGGCCATTTTGAGCGTTTAATTGACCCCACAAATGTGATGCTCCAGAAACTCAATCTTCTCAAAGGAAGGTCAGTTTTGTAGCTTCTGTAACGAGCTAAACTGTTTTCAGATGTGTGAACATGATTGCACAAGGGTTTTCTAATCATCAATTGGCCTTCTGAGCCAATGAGCAAACACATTGTACCATTAGAACACTGGAGTGATAGTTGCTGGAAATGGGCCTCTATACACCTATGTAGATATTGCACCAAAAACCAGACATTTGCAGCTAGAATAGTCATTTACCACATTAGCAATGTATAGAGTGTATTTCTTTAAAGTTAAGACTAGTTTAAAGTTATCTTCATTGAAAAGTACAGTGCTTTTCCTTCAAAAATAAGGACATTTCAATGTGACCCCAAACTTTTGAACGGTAGTGTATATCAAAAGACAACAGTCTAATTGCTGAGGGTTTTAGCACCACCTGTTGCTTTGGATTCCACTTGACCACCATGCAAAGTATTTTCATGTGAATTAAGAGGAAAATAACTAGTTCATTTGTTTTCAAATCGGTTAACCGCAAGCCGCATGAGGCTTTTTAGTGCCGCCCCAATGGCTCCCTGTAGCATTTTTTAAAAAAGGATTGAAAAAGGAAAAAGATGGGGGGGGGGGAGATATTGTTTTTGTTTTATGTTTTTTGTTTGAGGACAAACATGACACAAACGTTCCCAATTGTTAGAAAGCCCACTGTTGAATATGTTTGTGTGTATGCTTCACTGATGAGACTATTTGTTGAACATCGTTTTGTCCTACTAATTTCGGCGGTTCTTGAACTCACCATAGTGTGTGGACTGTGACGCAACAGTTTGTTTACATTTAAAATCTTCCACTGCTTCTTTGTCTCATTTTGTCCACCAACAGTTCCATGCTGTGCGTGAATGCACAAAGGTGAGCTTCGTTGATGTTATTGACTTGTTGGAGCGCTAATCAGGCATATTTGGTCAGTGCCTGACTGCAAGCTAATCAATGCTAACATGCTATTTAGGCTCGCTGTATGTACATATTGCATCACTGTGCCTCATTTGTACTGTAGGTACATTTAATTTTTTGTGTACATTTTAGTTTTGCATGTCTCATGACACATTATCTGTATGTAATATTGGCTGCATTTCAGATAGTTGTTTGTGTGCCATGTTGTTCCAGACCACAGCAAACATGACCTAGCTTGCCAACGATTGTAATAATTCTATTAAAAGAAGACAGCCCACTATTTCCTTTAACTTGGAGACACACATCTACACCTTTGGCCATTAAAAGTCAGTAATTTCCAGGAATTATCTCACTTTCTGAGTAGCCTCTGATTTACTAATGGTGTCTAATGTTGTGAAAAATGTGTAGCATAAATATAAGATTTCAACATTTCTGTCAACGAAGATTTGCTTCAGCCTGCGACACAGTCATTTTGATAGTAGGCTATTATAGCTCATATCGACACTTATGTCATGTGTGGTGACATGACCCTCTGCATTTGACCCATCCCCATGTTCACCCCCTGGGAGGTGAGGGGAGCATTGAGCAGCAGCGGTGGTGATTTAACCCCCAATTCCGACCCTTGCTGCTGAGTGCCAAGCAGGGAGGTAATGGGTTCAATTTTTATAGTCTTTGGTATGACTCGGCCGGGGTTTGAACTCACAAACTTCCAGTCTCAGGGCGGACAGGAAGGTCGTGAGTTCAAACCCCGGCCGAATACCAATCATTGCATTCCGCTGTCAAAATCGGGGGGCCCCTGATTGGGCTTTTGCCCATGCATATAGGTGGCTGTGGAGGTTGCCCTCCAGGGCATACTTGCCAACCCTCCCGTTTTTACCGGGAGACTCCCGGTATTCAGCGCCTCTCCCGATAACCTCCCGGAAGAAATTTTCTCCCGACAAACTCCCGGTATTCAGCCGGAGCTGGAGGCCACGCCCCCTCCAGCTCAATGCGGACCTGAGTGGGGACAGCCTGTTCTCACATCCGCTTTCCCACAATATTGCCTGCCCAATGACGTCATAACTGTAGAATGATCGAGGGCGAGTTCTTGGTTTCTTATGTGGGTTTATTGTTAGGCAGTTTCATTAACGTCCTCCCAGCGCGGTAACAACACACAACAACAGCAGTCACGTTTAGTCTACAGTAAAGCAGTCCGTCTGCCGTAAACAGCAATGTTGTGACACCCTTAAACAGGAAAATACTACCATCTACTGGATAGCCTCCAGAACACTGAAATTCAAGTATTTATTTTATTTATATGTATAATAAAATAAAATAAAATAAAAAAAAATAAATATATATATATATATATATATATATATATATATATATATATATATATATATATATATATATGTATATATATATATATATATATATATATATATATATATATATATATATGAAATACTTGAGTTGGTGAATTCTAGCTTAAATATATTCCCCTCTTAACCACGCCCCCAACCACGCCCCCGCCCCACCCCCGACCACGCCCCCCACCTCCCGGTATCGGAGGTCTCAAGGTTGGCAAGTATGCTCCAGGGGGTTCTTCGGACCACCAAGCACCGACATGAGAGCCCGGTTTCAGGTTCACAATACAGTTTTATTTTGCGATATGTTCTCAGGTTGCTTTGCAGCAGTTTTCTGTTTGTATCTCGCTCTCGCTCGCGCTCTTGCTCCAGCTCCCACCACCTCTCTCCTCCCGGCTGCTGTTTATACAGAGCGACAGGTGATTAGACAACTTTCCCACCTGGGCCATCTACGCACCTGTCGCTGACTTCGAGGCCGGTCCTGGCACACCCCGTTCCGTTGCAGGCCCGCAGGCCACACCCCCCTCCACATTGGCCCTGGGTATATACAGTAGGGACTGATGGAGGTCTGTGCTCTCTGGGAGCTTTTCTAGTTCTTACTGTTATTAGTTTTAACATTTACATTACATTAGTTATGTTAATTTTTTTTTTAAATCATTAAAAAATTGTATATTTATGTTTTTTTCTTCATGCAACAGAACAAAAACAAACACAACTGTCTCCTTTTGCATTCAGAAATGAGCTTTCAGAAACGTTGATAAACGTCGGCAAACAAACTGCCTCTGTTGTTTTCACACGCGCACATAATCACAATGTGATTAGCATTGATTCACTTTTGTTGGTTGGTTTTTGTGTGTGCCTGCGTGTCTCCGCTTACTGTAAGTTCCTCTGTAGGCGTTCATGTATATTTAGAGGAGTTGAAAGGCCCTTGGAGAGGTTGCAGGTGCAGCAGTGATGAGACCGAATCAGTTTGTATTCATTCAGTGTGTCGTTATTATTATGGAGATGCATGCATGTGAATCAGACAAACAAGACATGATGAGGTGTGGATGCAGCTTGAAACGTACAGAAAGTATGCCAAAATAAAGAACATATTTTTTTTTTTCCATTTACCAGGTCTTTAGTTTCTTTTTTAAAAATCAATAAAGGATTTTTTTTTTTTTTTACAAGGATCTTTAATACAATATAGACAGATTTCTTGACAGGTTACATTCTGAGACTGTACAATTATTTAAGATGCATCTATAATGACAATTACAATGATAACATTAAATGCTTAAAATAATAAAACAATAATATAGCTCCAAGTAAATACTAATAAAATTGGGGTAATGGCTTTGCGAATATTTTCAACAGCATAGCACGTCCGGTCTGTGGCTGAAGCCGACCGTACGTTAAGTGGTCATGACAGCATGTGGATGACCAGAGGCTGCAACCGTGTTCGTGTTTCTTTCCTTTACCTTATTGCACCCCCATGTTACCACGCTGTATACAAATGGTGGACCAAAGTAAGGAATAACACAGTAACTTCTACATCGGTAAGCGGGGAGGAACACTGCACAAGAACAGTGCGTTAATAAGCCGTTTATACAAAGGACCTTGAACCTCGTCCAGAGGACTGAAATGAATCTGGCAGTCATTTCCCACAATACCAATTAGTGTTTATGTAATCGGTAAACAACTAAATGTACTTAGAACACCTTCTTTCCTTAGCTAGACCTGATATTCTGCCCACTCTTGGTGTGATATCATCCACAGAGTGGGTGCTCCTGATTTGCGGTACAAATCACATATGCGGTCCTCTCCAAGGTTTCTCATAGTCATTCACATCGACGTCCCATTGGGGTTGTGAGTTTTTCCTTGCCCTTATGTGGGCTCTGTACCGCGGATGTCGTTGTGGCTTGTACAGCCCTTTGAGACACTTTTTGTGATTTAGGGCTATATAAATAAACATTGATTGATTGATTGAGTACTATACTGCCTCTAAAAAGTACCGGTCAGCCACCCCCCCAGTCAGTCTCCGTTCTAATTCATCTCAAAGGTGGACCGATTGGTACCGGGCCGCGGCCGCACAAGAAATAAAAAAAATAAAATAAAATAAATTAATTATTATTATTTTTTTTATTTTTTTTTATTAAATCAACATAAAAACCACAATAGATACATTATATATAAATATAAATCAATACAGTCTGCAGGGATACAGTCCGTAAGCACACATGATTGTATTTCTTCATGACAAAAAAAATAAAAAAATTACCTCACCCCCCCCCCCCCCCAGTCCGTGGGACAAAATTTCAAGCGTTGACCGGTCCACAAGTACAAAAAGGTTGGGGACCACTGTTCTATCGGGTTCAGGTCAGGACTCTGTGCAGGCCAGTCAAGTTCATCCTAACCAGACTCTGTCATCCATGTCTTTATGGACCTTGCTTTGTGCACTGGTGCACAGTCATGTTGGAAGAGGAAGGGGCCCCGCTCCAAACTGTCCCCACAAGGCGGGGAGCATGGAATTGTCCAAAATGTTTTGGTATCCTGGAGCATTCAAAGTTCCTTTCACTGGAACTAAGGGGCCAAGGGGCCCTGCTTCTGAAAAACAACCCCACACCATAATTCCTCCTCCACCAAATTTCATACTCGGCACAATGCAGTCCGAAATGTAGAGTTCTCCTGGCAACCTCAAAACCCAGACTCGTCCATCAGATTGCCAGATGGAAAAGCGTGATTCATCACTCCAGAGAAGGCGTCTCCACTGCTCTAGAGTCCAGTGGCAACGTGCTTTACACCACCGCATCGGGCGCTTTGCATTGAACTTGGTGATGGATGTCTTAGATGCAGCTACTCGGCCATGGAAACCCATTCCATGAAGTTCTCTGCGTACTGTACGTGGGCTAATTGGAAGTTTGGAGCTCTGTGGTAACTGACTGTGCAGAAAGTCGCTGACCTCTTTGCATTATGCGCTTCATCATCCACTGACCCCTCTCTGTCAGTTTACGTGGCCTACCACTTGGTGGCTGAGTTGCTGTTGTTCCCTATTTCTTCCATTTTCTTATAATAAAGCCGACAGTTGACTTTGGAATATTTAGGAGCGAAGGAATTTCACGACTGGATTTGTTGCACAGGTGGCATCCTATGACAGTTTCCACGCTGGAAATCACTGAAAGCGGCCCATTCTTTCACAAATGTTTGTAGAAACAGTCTCCATGCCTGAGTGCTTGATTTTATACACCTGTGGCCGGTCCAAGTCATTAGGACACCTGATTCTGATCATTTGGATGGGTGACCAAATATTGTATTGTAATAGTTGCCAATCTGTCAGCATTAGAGGGACCACTTGTCAATGTAAAATTCTCGCTGAGTACTTTTGGAGGTAAGACTAAACTTTGGATATCTTTCATTCAACATCAGTGCTGACAGACCGCCAATAGACTCTGCAGTCTCAGCATGACAACGTCGGAATCGACACCGAGAATAAGTCAACCATCAGAGCGGTGCGGCGGTTAGCTTCCGCACCGCTTGACCGCTGCGCCAATGCCGGCCCTCCCCTGCCATTCCCCCCCGCGCTACCTTCTCCGCAGGCAATCAAGTTCACAGCACGCCGTGCAGACCCGATGTAGACATTAGGGTCTGAAAAGAAACGTACGCCTCTGTAAGGATGTACTGCTTCACAACACAACATAGAGAGTGTGGAGACATAGGGGCCACAATGCACCCGCTGTAGCTTTCACCGTGTGGAATGTCAACAATATTATAGTTTACTGATGTTTTTGTGCGGGAAATCGTCCGGAGAGCAAACAAATATGATGGACGGAGGGAACGCAGATGACGTTTGTGCCCCCCCCCCCCCCTAAATACTCTGTCATACATGCTTGGTGCAATACAGTTATCCTCATACATGTATAATAGTTCAATCAATCAATCAATCAATGTTTATTTATATAGCCCTAAATCACAGGTGTCTCAAAGGGCTGTACAAGCCACAACGACATCCTCGGTACAGAGCCCACACACGGGCAAGGGTCACCCCAGTGGGACGTCAATGTGAATGACTATGAGAAACCTTGGAGAGGACCGCATATGTGGGTAACCCCCCCACCCCTCCTCTAGGGGAGACCGAAAGCAATGGATGTCGAGTGGGTCTGACATAATATTGTGAAAGTCCAACACATCAGCGAAAGTCCAGTCCATAGTGGGGCCAGCAGGAACCATCCCGAGCGGAGACGGGTCAGCAGCGTAGAGATGTCCCCATCCGATGGACAGGCTAGCGGTCCACCCCGGGTTGGGAGCAGAGTAGAAAAGAAAAGAAAAGAAACGGCAGATCAACTGGTCTAAAAAGGGAGTCTATTTAAAGGCTAGAGTATACAAATGAGTTTTAAGATGAGACTTAAATGCTTCTACTGAGGTAGCATCTCTAACTTTTACCGGGAGGGCATTCCATAGTATTGGAGCCAGAACAGAAAACGCTCTATAGCCCGCAGACTTTTTTTGGGCTCTGGGAATCACTAATAAGCCGGAGTTCTTTGAACGCAGATTTCTTGCCAGGACATATGGTACAATACAATCGGCAAGATAGGCAGGAGCTTGACCGTGTAGTATTTTATACGTAAGTAGTAAAACCTTAAAGTCGCATCTTAGGTGCACAGGAAGCCAGTGCAAGTGAGCCAAGTTAGACCAGTGGTTTTTAACCTGGGTTCGATCGAACCTTAGGGTTTCGGTGAGTCGGCCTCAAGGGTACGCCGGAGCCTCCGCCGCGGAGGTCAAGACACACCCGACTCATCGTGTAGATAAAAATTTCTCCCTATCGGCGTATTATGGATACCCTCCAAACAATGTTCCCTCTCAGTGGAGCCCATGTGAGCAACATCAGACGTGCACACTGTGGCTACACCAGCAGCTCACCTGTCCCAAACCTGACTAAATAACAAGTTAAATCTCCATCCATCCATCCATTTTCTACCGCTTGTCCCTTTCGGGGTCGCGGGGGGTGCTGGAGCCTATCTCAGCTGCATTCGGGCGGAAGGCGGGGTACACCCTGGACAAGTCTCCACCTCATCGCAGGGCCAACACAGATAGACAGACAACATTCTCTTATTATTATAATCACATGACAGCAGTCATTTCCATGAGGTTATTTTCTAATATAAGTGTTTAGGCCCACTTACAATGACAATAACAAAAAATATTGTTTTTCATGAACTGTGTACTTGTATTGTTTGTCTGGGTGGAGGTCCTGCTTTGGAAATAGTTTGTACCCCTTTCAGACATTGCATTTAGTTCCCATTAAAACATTCGCATGTTGCACAATGAGATGTAAGCAGGGGAATATGCGTACATTCCTGCAACTTCCTGTTTGTAAAAAATATATTTTTATTAGTATTTATTTAATATACTAACAGCATTTCATGATTAATATTTATAAATTAAGATTCCTAATAAATTACGCTAGAATAAGCACACATTTGATTGGTAAATCATAGTGTAACGACCTGGAATGACACTTTATGTGTGGTGTAGGAGTTGTCCGACTTTTTGTGTGGCTGTAAACGCATCACTGGCTAAGTGCCATGTGTGCATGTGTTGGCGCAAGTGAGAAAGAGCGAGCGGCTGCTGTTGATATAACAAAGTTGCTTTTGGTCTGGTTTGTACTGCGGAAAATGACCAGTTTTGCTTGATATTATTTTTTTTACTAATGTTTTGGTGATGTGTTTATGGCCGACAATAAAGAGTTTTGCTCAGTAAAGTGATGGATGGAATTCATGTCCTCAAAGCGTCTCGACAGACGTTACAATATTTGAACAATGATGACAAAAACTGTTTTCTCTGTCGTGTCCGTGTCGTGTCGAAAATTGTCATGCGCTCATTTTTTTATTTGATTTTGGGCGTGGCATAGATTTGCCGTGCGCAGAGGACGCTTGAGCATTGCGCAATTGCACAGGCGCACACCTTAGAGGGAACATTGCCTCCAAACAATGTTCCCTCTACTTTTCCATATGCGTGAGCAAACGCAAAAACTCTTTGAGCATTCAGTGGAGCACATGTGAGCGACGTCAGACGTGCACATGCACTGTTCCACACCAGCAGCAAACCTGTCCCAAACCTGACTAAATAAAAAGTTCAATATTTTATTATTATAACCAAATGACAGCAGTCATTTCCATGAGATTATTTTCTAATATAAGTGTTTTGGCCCACTTACAATGACAATAACAAAAAAATATTGTTTTTCATGAGCTGTGTACTTGTATTGTATGTCTGGGTGGAGGTCCTGCTTTGGAATTAATTTGTACCCCTTTCAGATATCGCATTTAGTTCCCACTAAAACATTCACATGTTGCACAATGAGATGTAAACATGGGATTATGTGTACATTCCTGTAACTTTCTGTTTGTTAAAATATATATTTATTAGTATTTCTTTAATATAATAACATCATTTCATGATTAATATTTATAAATTACGATTAAATTAAGAATTTTTAAACATTTTTTTTCACTGAAGAAGGGTTCGGTGAATGCACATATGAAACTGGTGGGGTTTGGTACCTCCAACAAGGTTAAGAACCACTGAGTTAGACAAATGCTCACTGACTTATTGACAATTTGTAGTCCCACCCACATCCCTGCAAAGATTTTTTTGCTTGACGGTGGCCATGTTTTTTACAACCAATCTTGTTGAATTTTTTTATAAATGTGATTTTCAGTCGGGCTGCAACTCGCGATTATTCGAATCTGGCGCCCCTTACAAAAAAGGTGAGAAACAGGTAAACGCCGGGTTGAGAAAAAAAAAAAAATCAGTCTAAGCCTGGGCCTCTGGAGGGGAGGGGGGGGGTCCACACCATCGTCTGCTGGGGTGGGGGAGTATGGCCAGAGAAAAGGAGCAGACCCAACAAAGCAACCAAAAGAGCCGACTGCACCGTCGGCCGCCCACCGACTCTTGGCCATTGTCCAGTCCGCATGGATGAGGGATTTACAAGTTAGAATGCATAAAGAAAGAAAAAACAGATGTGTTCTTGTCTCACATAGGGATTGAAAGAACATACAGTCGCGATCAAAAGTTGACATACACTTGTAAAGAACATAATGTCATGGGTGTCTTGAGTTTCCAATAATTTCTACAACTCTTATTTTTTTTGTGATAGAGTGATTGTAGCACATACTTGTTGGTCACAAAAAAACATTCATGAAGTTTGGTTCTTTTATGAATTTATTATGGGTCTACTGAAAATGTGACCAAATCTGCTGGGTCAAAAGTATACATACAGCAATGCTAATATTTGGTTGCATGTCCCTTGGCAAGTTTCACTGCAATAAGGCACTTTTGGTAGCCATCCACTGCTTGAATTTTTGACCACTCTTGACAAAATTGGTGCAGTTCAGCTAAATGTGTTGGTTTTCTGACATGGACTTGTTTCTTCAGCATTGTCCACACGTTTAAGTCAGGACTTTCTAAAACCTTAATTCTAGCCTGATTTAGCCATGCATTGTCTCACATAGGGATTGTGAATAATAGGCAAAATAAAAAAAAAAAAACATGAAGTTCCCCTTTAAATGTATGTACTAAAAATGGTGCTGATTCGGATAGAGTTATTGCTGCAAGGGGTTCTGGGTATTTGTTCTGTTGTGTTTATGTTGCGTTACGGTGCGGATGTTCTCTCGAAATGTGTTTGTCATTCTTGTTTGGTGTGGGTTCACACTGTGGCGCATATTTGTAACAGTGTTAAAGTTGTTTATACGGTCACCCTCAGTGTGACCTGTATGGCTGTTGATCAAGTATGCCTTACATTCACCTATGTGTGAGTAAAAGCCGCATATATTATGTGACTGGCCCGGCACGCTGTTTGTATGGAGGAAAAGCGAACGTGATGACAGGTTGTAGCCCCCAATAATGTTGTCCGGGTGGAAATCAGGAGAATGCTTGCCCCGGGAGATTTTCGGGAGCGGGCACTGAAATTCGGGAGTCTCCCGGGAAAATCGGGAGGTTGAAACCGATAATTTCCGATATTACATTTTAAAGCATTTATCGGCAGGCCGATATTATCGGTCATCTCTAGTTCCAAGGCAAATTTAATAAATCATGAGGTATAATAACAGCACTGCCGTGTGGTGTTTTTGTCCAAGAAAAATAATAAGTCATGCGGAATATGTCATTTCTTATCCCATTTCCTGTTTCATCAATAGCAGCCCATAACCAAATGATTGCAAGTCGTAAATAAACCCGAACAAAGGACCGACAGACAACACTGTACAAGTAATCCAGCATCTGCATAACGAGAGCCATTCATTCTTTCCTGGGTTAATAATAATCATCGACCTCACCACCTCGGACCTCCACCGCTCATCATCTCCTTCAACGCAGCCTCTCGCTGACACCCTAACACCGTGCAGAGGATATCATTCCAGACAAGGCGAGTCACACACATTTGCATTTCGCCCCTCAAAGGCCGTCCTTTTCCGGCGTCAGCGCCATTCGTATTCATGAGGTCACGGCCGGACCGGCGCCCTCATTGGCCCCATGTCACGGCTCCGAACCCGCCTCTGTGATCAGAGCTAACTGCTATTGGATGGCTCTTCATTAGCAACAACATCCCCGTTGACCCCGAGTGCCAGCACTTATAGATCTGTTCTCCTAACTGCACGAGCGGCACGATTCAGCGCAAGGAGAAGGTCTGCAACGAGGCGCTCTTGATCTAACCTGAAGTGGGTCTCTACGGTGAGCTCATCTCATGGAATATACATGAGACTCGCCTCCTCTCTGCTCTGAGAATAAACTGTCTGTTTTTCGTTTTTTTTTTTTACTAAATAATGGCTTTTTTCTTACGTTAACGTTGTTTTGGCGTGGCGGTCAAAGCTCTTCACGTGATGTTCTGATGGCCACTAATGAGTACAAATGTGTCGCTAACTCTCTCGTAGAATTTTTCTGGACTTTGGTTTCAGTTATTGCACAGTAGTGTATGGCAGTGTTTTTCAACCTTTTTTGAGCCATTAATAAAAAAAAATATGCAGGCACACCACCAGCGGAAAAGGTTTAAAAAAAATGAAACTCCCCCAGGTTGTCGTGCCTTATTTTGAGTTTGTTGTTGTTTTCCTGTGTATAGTGCTTTAGTTCCTGTCTTGCGCTGTTATTTTGGTGACCCTTCCTTCCTGTTTTGTTGGTGTTTTCCTGTAGCAGCTTCACGCCTTCCTTTGAGTGCTATTGCCTGACCTGCTTTGTGTTAGCAATCGAGACTATTTAGGTTGTGCGTACGCTATCTTTCTTTGTGGGGACATTGTTGATTGTCATGTCATGTACGCATGTACTTTGTGGACGCCATCTCTGCTCCGCACGCTGTAAGTCTTTGCTGTCGTCCAGCATTCTGTTTTTGTTTACTTTGTCAGTTTTACTTTTGTTTTGCATAGCCATCTATATGCTTCAGTGCCTTTTCATTTCCCTTTTGTTCATTTTTGGTTATATATTTATGTTTGGGATCCCCATAATAATAATAATAATACATTTTATTTGGGAAAAGCTTTTCAGAGTACTCAAATACGCTTTACATGATACAAAATTTAAATATAAAGTTCTGTTTTCAGTGGACCCATAATTAATTAATAAAAGAACCAAACTTCATTAATGTTTTTTGTGGCCAGCAAGTATGTGCTCCAATCACTGTATCACAAAAAAAAAAGAGTTGTAGAAATGATTGGAAACTCAAGACAGCCAAACAATTTTGTGGAATAGCCTTCATTTCTAAGAACAAGAATAGACTGTCGAGTTTCAGATGAAAGTTCTCTTTTTCTGGCCATTTTGAGCGTTTAATGGACCCCACAAATGTGATGCTCCAGAAACTCAATCTGCTCAAAGGAAGGTCAGTTTTGTAGCTTCTGTAACGAGCTAAACTGTTTTCAGATGTGTGAACATGATTGCACAAGGGTTTTCTAATCATCAATTAGCCTTCTGAGCCAATGAGCAAACACATTGTACCATTAGAACACTGGAGTGATAGTTGCTGGAAATGGGCCTCTATACACCTATGTAGATATTGCACCAAAAACCAGACATTTGCAGCTAGAATAGTCATTTACCACATTAGCAATGTATAGAGTGTATTTCTTTAAAGTTAAGACTAGTTTAAAGTTATCTTCATTGAAAAGTACAGTGCTTTTCCTTCAAAAATAAGGACATTTCAATGTGACCCCAAACTTTTGAACGGTAGTGTATATATATACCTGTATATATACATGTGTGTGTGTGTGTGTATATATATATATCTACACACACATACACATGTATATATACATACACATATATTTGTATATGTATATATATATGTACAGTATATATATATATATATATATATATATATATATATATATATATATATATATATATATATATATATATATATATATATTTATATACACACACATACACATGTATATATATATACATACACATATATTTGTATATGTATATATATATGTACAGTATATATATATATATATATATATATATATATATATATATATATATATATATATATATATATATATATATATATATATATATATATATATATACACACACATACACATGTATATATATATACATACACATATATTTGTATATGTATATATATATGTACAGTATATATATATATATATATATATATATATATATATATATATATATATATGTATATATATATATATATATGTATATATGTATGTATAGATATATATATGTGTGTATATGAATATATATACATATATGTACAGTATATATATATATATACTGTACACATATATGTAAGTATATAGATATTTATGTATATGTGTGTGTGTGTGTGTGTATATATAAATATATATATATATATATATATATATATATATATATATATATATTTATATATATATATATATATATATATATAAATATATATATATATATATATATATATATATATATATATATATATATATATATATATATATATAAATATATATATATATATATACTGTATGTGTGTGAACTCCTGTTTGAATGTCGTTGTTATATTGAGCAGAATAACCCAAGTTAGTTTAAAGATAGCATATACTTCCAATGGACATGTTGTTAGTGTGTTGCCTAAAGAAGGCAACACACTAGTTGAGACTTAAACAACAGCACCTTAACCAGGTGCACCAGGTATTGCGTTCAAATTTGCCTCAAAAAACACTCATCGTAAAAATTGTCAACTAAATCACTATTTGTTGTATTATTTTTAAAGCAGATGTATGGTTCATATTTATTTCAAATAGTGTATGAAATATAACAAGTAGTTATCCTTCTACCTTGGAGAAAACACTAAGTACAAGCATTTTAACAGGGGGACCATTTTGTTAAATAAATAGGCATTTTCTGATGATTATTCAACTTTGGCCTGAGCTGCTTTTTCCTACGGGCTCTGACATGTAGCAAGTAATTTGATTTCAGCCGCTGCAATTCTCCCGTGATTCCTGCACCGCACTTTAATCACAGTTCACCAGGGGAGAAATCGCACCTTTTCATGTACAATTTTGGGTGCGGGTACCAAACCCGAACATTTGCATTCAGTTGAATGGATGATGCGTTTATTCGGCTGATGAGCGAGTAAAAGAACGTGTGAGACGACGACAAGTTAAGAAATATATTCCAGTCCGAAAAAAAAAATCAAGCTCTTTTATGAAAGAGTCGCAGGGGCAAATCAGTTACCCGAGGCTGTTAGCCTCCGTGAAAGTGTGCAACGTTTCCCCCGCTGCTATCTTCCCATCAGCCCATCTGCTCCCTGCAGGTGTCGGCACTCCCGCTAAGTCATGCAGTCATTAGGAAGAAGGGGATAAGATTCATCCACCTCCCGATACAGTACGCTGCATCTCGCATTGATAGCCTTGAAACATGGAGGTGCTTATTAAATGGACTCGAGTGCTTTCCACCACAGGTTGTATACCATTTTTTCTATGAAAATATCTTCCACTTGAGACTACTTTTCATTCTGTTGACATACATGAGCACATGTGCAGACATAAAAAAAAATACATCATTACCTGATTGCCTCGCCTATTCCTCAAGGTTTGTGTACAGCAGACCTGGGCATTCTGCGGCCCGCGGGCCGCATCCGGCCCTTTGTGCGTCCCTGTCCGGCCCGCGTGAGGCCAATTATAAATTACAAAATAAATTTAAAAAGGTATCTATGTCGAGTGTGCAATACAACGGTGCTGCTTTTGTTTTGAAAATCGTTATTTGTATTACTTCCGTGTGGACAGTGAATGTGAACAGCTGCAATCACAAATGACAAAATAACGTTGAAAAAACATCTATGTCGTGCGCGCAATACAACTGTGCTGCTTTTATTTTGAAAAGTATTATTTATGGGCGTACTTCCGTGTGTGTAACCTGCGAGTGAAGGTGCACATGCAGCGACAAGTGATGCGCGGTTTACACCCGAGACGCTAAAAAGAGAAAAGTTGATGAGGAATGGCGTCTTTTCAACAAGACATGGACTGCCAAGCAACGTTCCCTCTAAGGTGCGCGCCTGCGCAATTGCGCACTGCTCAAGCGTCCGCTGCGCGCAGCAAGTATATGCCGCGCACCAAATCAAATCCCATCTGAATTCTAAACAAAATAAACATATTTATTCTATGTAATTTTGCAATGCAACTTTGAGTGACAGTGACAACAAGCGGCCCTAACGGTGTTCGTCAACACCATTCAATTGAACACCGTTCAATTATTGTAACGTCTATCGAGATGCTTCGAGGACAGGAATTATATCGATCACTTTATTGAGCAAAACTGTTTATATTCGGCCATAACCACACCAAAAACATGAGTAAAACAATTCTATCTCGAAAAACTAGTCATTTTCTGCCGTACAAACCAAGCCAAAACCAACTTGTCATCGGTCACCAACACGCATAGCACTAAACCACTGGTGCGTTTACGGCCACACAAAAAGTCGGACAACTCAAACACCACACAAAGTTACACTATGACTCCTCAGTCATACGTGTGCTTATTTTACTGTCATTTATTATTAATGTTAATTTATTTATATTAGTCATGGAATGCTGTTACACACACTATGTTGAAGTATTACTATTATTATTATTATTATTTATCTTAAGGTACATATCAAAAATAATATTGAGCAAAATTCAATTGAAATATTGTCGATGTGGCCCTCCAGCAGGGCTCGGGTTGCTCATGCGGCCCCCGGTAAAAATTAATTGCCCACCCCTGGTGTACAGTATGCCGCACAAACATACTGTACACAACTTTCATTGTGTTGTCATACGGCTGCTATCTGCCTGACAATTGTTTGCCCCAAAGTTGGTTTTTCTCTCATTCGTAATCAATATTGAGGCTGTTTGCATGTTTTGTTTACATAACAAGAGGTCATCATAGCAAATTATTAATTGATCGCTAAGGACTGTTTTCACTGCTGGACTCTAGAAAGAGGTTCCGCAGCCTCCGTAGCAGAACCTCCAGGTTCTGTAACAGCTTCTTCCCTCAGGCCATAAGACTCTTGAATAGAGATGTCGCCCGATATTATCGGCCGATAAATGCTTTAAAATGTAATATCGGAAATTATCGGTATCGGTTTCAAAAAGTAAAATGTATGACTTTTTAAAACGCCGCTGTACGGAGTGGTACACAGACGTAGGGTGAAGCACAGAGCGTCAATAAACCTTAAAGGCACTGCCTTTGATGCCGGCCCAATCACATAATACCTACGGCTTTTCACACACACTAGTGAATGCCAAGCATACTTGGTCAACAGCCATACAGGTCACACTGAGGGTGACCGTATAAACAACTTTAACACTGTTACAAATATGCGCCACACTGTGAACCCACACCAAACAAGAATGACAAACACATTTCGGGAGAACATCCGCACCGTAACACAACAGAACAAATACCCAGAACCACTTGCAGCACTAACTCTTCCGGGACGCTACAATATACGCCCACCGCTACCCCCTTTCCTAAGTGCACCTGCATAGTCTTGTTAGGCCCTGTCTACACTAAGCCGGATAACTCTCTAAACAAATAATTATTTAGTCAAAGCCCCGTTTCAGCCACACTAAACCATCATTTAAGGTTCCACTCCTTGGATGATTTTTTTACACGGGTAAGCGCGCCGTGCATTTCTTGCATTTCGTGTAACGGAATTTCGTTCTTATCTGTGCTGTAAAGTTCAAATTTGAATGACAATAAAAAGGAAGTTTAAGTCTAAGTCTAAGTCTTGAATCTCCGGCTCTTAGCTTTGTATGGACTCATTGATTGTTTATAATACTGAGTTCGGAGAGGAAGTGACGCCAGAAAGACCGCGCCCCACACAGGAAGTGACGTCAGAAAGAACGCGCCATATAACAGACGCTTGTGGAAATCACACATGAACACCTTAAAAGAAGGAAACGCGCGATTGCAGCTATTTGGGATACAACACTTCTCAAACGGCTACATAGCAATGTTGAGCGACGGTGTTGGATAAGGCCTGGAAGAACGGCCGCCTGGTGGGATATATTTGTCAATGAGTGTGTTGTGCCAGCGGAACGGCAAGAGAACTTTCGAATGTGATAGCGAAAAACTTTGTCCATTTGTCGAAGGGGAGACAACAGGAATGCGAGCTCCCATGGACGAGGGAAGACTACGGAAAACAGCGAATGCATTTGCACTGGCAAAGCAGACTATCAATCAGAGGTGGGACCAAGTCATTGCTTTGCAAGTCACAAGTAAGTCTCAAGTCTTTGCCCTCAAGTCTCGAGTCAAGTCCCGAGTCAAGACAGGCAAGTCCCGAGTCAAGTCCAAAGTCAAGACTGGAAAGTCTCAAGTCAAGTCACAAGTCCTGCATTTTGAGTTTCGAGTCCTTTCAAGTCCTTTTAACCACAGACTAATATTTTTACACAGATTGTGTATGCTTTTAAACCGCTGTATTTATTTATTAAAACAAGTGCATTTGAAATAGCAGGAAAAAAAATAGTACTGACATTGCAATTCATAATAGCACTATTAACCAGTCATTTTAATAGTTTAAACAATTTTAAACATTTAACTCATTCCTTTACAGAATAAACACATTTGCAAAAACAAGTGCAACTGTACTTATTTGTACAAAAGTGTTAACATTGTATTTCCATGGCATATTGCATTGTAACTAGTTCCACAGCAGTTTCTATTCTGTTCTTACCTTATCTCATTGATCTCATCTCATACTGTATGTGTGTTTATGTGTGCGTACACATGAAAAACATAACAAATACATGAACATAACAATGAACAGAGTTGTACTTTTTAGATGTCAGGGCCCTATGCAATATGTACACATATTCTTAATATAGTATACATTTTAACTGACCTTAATTTGACTATGTTTGTCTTTTTGTAGGTGGCTAAAATATGCTGTGCTGCTGACCGCCGTCTAACGTTATGTTACTGTGTGTGATACATTGACTAACGTAACATTATATGTAGGTACCTCATGCAACCCTGCTTAAAAAAATCACTTGACAAAAAGTATGAATAAGGTGGCAAACTGCAGTGGACGCAACATATTCCTGTGTTTGAAATGATGTTATAACCACAGACAGCTTGTAAGTACACGCAGTATTGATTGCTGTGACGCGAGCAAATTGCATCTTGAAGTGGTGATGAGGAGCCGGCGAGCAGCCTAAACTGACAGTTGACAGGTAGAAAACAAAGATGCCAGGCTGGTGTTCAGCGTTTTCCTGCTCAAATGAGCGGACTGTTGAAAATAGGAATCGGGGGATTACTTTTCACAAGTAAGATTTAACATTAATGTACTATTGGTTGTATTTTATGAAAATAACATTACCACAGAGTTGAGAAGGAGCAAAGATCTTCAATATTTGTATGTGAAAATCACAAATAAATCTTCTGGGGGAGGATGACGCCCCTACAGGGGTTTGGTTTACAAACTTTCAGCCCCACCTAAAACAAAATTCACCAGCCGCCACTGATTATGATGCATTCTCATTTTAGGCAAAATATAAGACAATACTTTCTTAACAGTATAATTGTAACCAGGAATAAGTCTTCAAGTAACAATATTCAAATACTAACATTGTTGGGTAAGACAGCATTTGGTTTTATTCTGAATCCAGTGAAACAGATTGGTGGTTTTAGCTGATATAAAGAGTTTCAGGTGTTTATATATGTTTAAGTATTTGGCAGACGCTTTTATCCAAAGCGACATACATAAAAAATACATATATAACAATCACTGTAAACATTATCATTTAAGGGAAGAATGTATTACAAAATATCAATACAAAGTGTCAAGACAGAATAAACTCTCTGCTGCTGCAGCAACAGAGATACAGTCTATAAGATATATAGATATCTAATGTATTCATACATTGTTTATGTAGGATATACGCATGTATATATAACGTAATCATATTGTTTCTTCAACTTAAAAATAGCTGACCGTTTTTTTCCCCCTTCTCTGGGCTTATATTCCCAGTTTTGATCTCGGACGTCTGGTCACTTATAGCATATAAGAATATTATATTACTGTTAAGCAAACTATGAATAATAAAACATGTGTCCGTTACCATAGCTACACGTATGACAAAAAAGCGCGTGAAAATGAGTGGTATTCAGTGAGGTAAAATGAATTAAATGCGCTGACAATTCATTGCTCCTGCCAAATGAATTGCACTGAGTGGAGCGGATCACCACTCCAAGATGGCGGCCCCGCGTCTCGTCTGCGCCAGTAGGCAGTAGCGCTCGATGCTGCGTCTACTTATAAGATGTCTATGGTTATGACGTTAGCAGTGAGTTTACAGCCTCACTGATTTAACTACACAGCAAATAAAAGTCATGTTACTTAGCCAATAAACGTTAGCTTACATTCAAAACTTACCCTTCTTTGTGCAACTTCAAATGTCGAACGAAGTTGGAAGTTGTTGCGTCTCCGTCTGTAATATTCGAACTGCGTGATTTGCATACGGCAATTCCTTTTTTGTAGACCAAGTCGTAGTTTTTATACCCGAACGAAACCAACTTTGGTATAAATCTTTCTCGCTGGCGCGTTGTTTGACAACTCTTGTTCATTTGTTGTCCTGCAATTTGATTGGCTGAATGCTGTGTGATGAAAACAATGTAGATCTAATTTGATTGGCTGTTGTACTGAGAGCACACACGCTGACACGCAGCACACACGCTGATAGACAGACACGTACAAAATGAAAGCAACGGAGCGCTCCCAAATAACTTTTTAAGCTTTAGGTTTTGGGGAAAGTAGCAAGTCATGTCAAGTCAAAAGGCTCAAGTCCAAGTGAAGTCACAAGTCATTGATGTTAAAGTCTAAGTCGAGTTGCAAGTCTCTTTACATTTTGTCAAGTCGAGTCTAAAGTCATCAAATTCATGACTCGAGTCTGACTCGAGTCCAAGTCATGTGACTCGAGTCCACACCTCTGCTATCAATTATTGTCCGCCTTGTATGTAGAGTGATTACTCAACGTCTAGTTTTGTACTCTATAACTATTGTGAAGCTATTGTACGCCCGCCAATTTCAGCCTACAAGCACAGTGTCCTGACCAGATATCTCGATCCCTAGATTGATTGTTGTAAAATGTTATTTATCACATTGTTTACTTTCACACGTTCATTAAAGATATGATTCATGTATGATGGCTCAGGTGTGATTCACTACAATAGTCTAACTGCTTTGGACGGTGAGGCAAGCAAGGTTTACTGTTCAAAGAAATGTGGCAATAGTCTACATTGACACACAAGGTAAGGATACACTTCCAGGTCAGAGGTAACTATGACACGCGCATTTATTTCGTGAATGCGTACTAGGTTGGAGGGGGTAGGGGATCTTGAAGGCCTACTGAAACCCACTACTACCGACCACGCAGTCTGATAGTTTACATATCAATGATGAAATCTTAACGTTGCAACACATGCCAATACGGCCGGGTTAACTTATAAAGTGCAATTTTAAATTTCCCGCTAAACTTCCGGTTGAAAACGCCTTTGGATGATGACGTATGCGCTTGACGTAGCCAGTGAAACAGGAGTATCGGTAGCCCATTGAAGCCAATACAAAAAGCTCTGTTTTCATCTCAAAATTCCACAGTATTCTGGACATCTGTGTTGGTGAATCTTTTGCAATTTGTTTAATGAACAATGGAGACTGCAAAGAAGAAAGTTGTAGGTGGGATCGTGTATTAGCGGCTGGCTGTAGCAACACAACAAGGAGGACTTACTTGGATAGCAGACACGCTAGCCAACGCTAGCCGCCAACCGCATCTGTGATCGGGTGAAGTCCTTCGTCGCGCCGTCGATCGCTGGAACGCAGGTGAGCACGGGTGTTGATGAGCAGATGAGGGCTGGCTGGCGTAGGTGGAGCGCTAATGTTTTATCATAGCCCTGTGAGGTGCGGTTGCTAAGTTGCTAAGTTAGCTTCAGCGTCATTAGCAACAGCATTGTTAAGCTTTGCCAGGCTGAGAATTATTAACCGTGTAGTTGCATGTACATGGTTTAAAAGTATTGTTGATCTTCTGTCTATCCTTCCAGTCAGGGATTTATTTATTTTGTTTCTATCTGCATTTGAGCTAGATGCTATCACGTTAGCTCAGTAGCTAAAGAGCTTCGTCGATGTATTGTCGTGGAGATAAAAGTCACTGTGAATGTCCATTTCGCGTTCTCGACTCTCATTTTCAAGAGGATATAGTATCCGAGGTGGTTTAAAATACAAATCCGTGGTCCACAATAGAAAAAGGAGAGAGTGTGGAATCCAATGAGCCAGCTTGTACCTAAGTTACGGTCAGAGCGAAAAAAGATATGTTTTGCACTGCATTCTAGTCCGTCACTCTAACGTTCCTCATCTACGAATCTTTCATCCTCGCTCAAATTAATGGGGTAATCGTTGCTTTCTCGGTCCGAATCGCTCTAGCTGCGTTGAAAACAATAGGAAAATATGAGGAAGCGAACAACTGACTACGTCACGCTACTTCCGGTAGGGGCAAGGCTTTTTTTTTATCAGAGACCAAAAGTTGCGAACTTTATCGTCGTTGTTCTATACTAAATCCTTTCAGCAAAAATATGGCAATATCGCGAAATGATCAAGTATGACGCATAGAATGGATCTGCTATCCCCGTTTTAATTTTAAAAAATCATTTCAGTAGGCCTTTAAACGGTGGCTTGGTGTGTGTGTGGACAAAGATAAGGTTAGGTGGGATATAGCCTGGATAACCTTAGTGTAGAAGGGGCCTTAGTATTGGTCTGAAAGAAACCTGTGTAGGATTGATGGTTGTGTCAATGGTTCGGCTGTGTCACGGTGGTAGTTTTCACACCAATTTCAACACAGCGATACAGACGCTGGACGTTATCAGAGTCACCACGCAAATGTGTGTATTGCATTTAAGCCCCTCTTGTGCACCATTTATCCATTCTCTGCCAATTTTATGCACTGGCGTTTTGTCCTCGGAGGTGCCAACTTAAATCCGGACCACTTCACTTTGGAAAGTGGTATAAGTGGGGATGTGACGGACCGCAGTTGTCGCCTGTTAAAGCTTGATAAAAGGCACAGGCAAAAAAACAAAAGTCTAGGTATTGGTAGGTTAGCCAAGGCTCAAGTTGTTTTCCCACTGCTGAAGCTCTGTTTGTGCAATAGTAAATAGGAAGTGGAGGGAACGTTTATTGCTTTTTTCCTTCGGGCTAAATGAACACTTTAACACCAGTCAGACTGCGGGAGTTGAGCGTAATTGGCAGAGGGCCAATTGACTTGATGGGCTAATTTGCTTCACTTTTTGTCTCGTAGATAGTGATCTGGATTGGCTGCACAGCTGTTTGAGGGCTGGTCGAGCGCGACCACGTCCTTTGCTCTTGTAGGGCCGTTTTATGATGAGCCATTTGAGGAACATTCCCGCTGACCTTTTCCAGCTGTCTGTTTTAATTGAATGTTCCCAATTACGACGGATCAAAACCTCTCTGATTGTAACACGTCCCTTTTGACTTTACCGCCCAATGAATTTCTATTGTTCGTCCATTAACACACTCATCTTCGAAGGATTGCCCGCTACAAGGTCTCTCATGTGCTGGAGCCTATCCCAGATGTGTGAGGCGTCAGTCAATCAGAGAGCACGCATAAACAATATTGGTGATTTTTACATTTGTGGGGAAAAAATATGCCTATAAGGAAGCACAAATACAATGGGGATAATAATTAAGAACTGATAAATCATGTCTAATATTGCCCTTTTTCACAAAGAAACTTATTACCGACATTTCTATTGCAAAATGATCATATTTCATTCATTTCTTTAATTCGACTTTTGTATATTTATATATCTATTATATATTGCTGCGTTTTAGTATTTTTACTGGCAAACATGTCGATAATTAATGAGCTTTAATATTACATTGAAGTTAAAGGCCTACTGAAATGAATTTTTTTTATTTAAACGGGAATAGCAGATCCATTCTATGTGTCATACTTGATCATTTCGCGATATTGCCATATTTTTGCTGAAAGGATTTAGTAGAGAAAATCGACGATAAAGTTCGCAACTTTTGCTCGCTGATTAAAAAAAGCCTTGCCTGTACCGGAAGTAGCGTGACGTCACAGGAGCTAGTATTCCTCACAATTCCCCGTTGTTTACAATGGAGCGAGAGATTCGGAGCGACAAAGCGACGATTACCCCATTAATTTGAGCGAGGATGAAAGATTCGTAGATGAGGAACGTCACAGTGAAGGACTAGAGAGGCAGTGATGGACGTATCTTTTTTCGCTCTGACCGTAACTTAGGTACAAGCTGGCTCATTGGATTCCACACTCTCTCCTTTTTCTATTGTGGATCACGGATTTGTATTTTAAACCACCTCGGATACTATATCCTCTTGAAAATGAGAGTCGAGCACACGAAATGGACATATAAAGTGACTTTTATCTCCACGACAATACATCGGTGACACACCTAGCTACTGAGCTAACGTGATAGCATCGTTCTCAAATGCAGATAGAAACAAAATAAATAAACCCCTGACTGGAAGGATAGACAGAAGATCAACAATACTGTTAAACCATGTACATGTAACTACACGGTTAAAAATTCTCAGCCTGGTAAGGCTTAACAATGCTGTTGCTAACGACACTAAGGCTAATTTAGCAACTTAGCAACCGGACCTCACAGAACTATGATAAAAACATTAGCGCTCCACCTACGCCAGCCAGCTCTCATCTTCCCATCAACAGCCGTGCTCACCTGCGTTCCAGCGATCAACGGCGCGACGAAGGACTTCATCCGTGGGTTTGGCGGCAAGCATCGGCTAGGCGTAGTAAGTAGTCCTTGTTGTGTTGCTGTAAGTATTGTACTTAGCCGCTAATACACCGATCGATCCCACCTACAACGTTCTTCTTTGCAGCCTCCATTGTTCATTAAACAAATTGCAAAAGATTCACCAACACAGATGTCCAGAATACTGTGGAATTTTGTCGAAGAAAACAAGAGGTTTTTGTATCGGGTCGATGGGGTACAACCACTTCCGTGGATTTTGTGACGTCTCGCGCATAAATCATATCCAAAGGAGTTTTTCAACTGGAAGTGTGGCGGGAATTTTAAAATTGCACTTTATAAGTTAACCCGGCCGTATTGGCATGTATTTCAATGTTAAGATTTCATCATTGATATACAAACTATCAGACTGCGTGGTCGGTAGTAGTGGCTTTCAGTAGGCCTTTAAATCAATATTTTAAACGCTTCATTGGTTTGAACTAAAACATGTAAACATTGTATGATTACTTTTATTGTTATGATTGCATTATGCAATCATACACATGTTTACTAGGCCTTCCATCAAGATGCTATTGTATATTATAATAATAAGTATTTACACCGCGTTATTAATTTTACAAGTATGTGGAAAAAGTCCATAATAATAAGTCCATTTAAATCTATATATCGTCTCATATACCCTTTTCCACAAGTTAAAAATACCAAAGGCTTGATTAAACAAATACATATGTCATATTTCATTTAAAGGAGGACGAACCGGAAAAATAATACTGCTTATACATGAAGAAATCGTTGTATCTTAATGTATATAATGTCTCTTTACACTTTTACACAAATGCTTGGTTTAAAAATATATATACACTACCGTTCAGAAGTTTGGGGTCACCCAAACAATTTTGTGGAATAGCCTTCATTTCTAAGAACAAGAATAGACTGTCGAGTTTCAGATGAAAGTTCTCTTTTTCTGGCCATTTTGAGCGTTTAATTGACCCCACAAATGTGATGCTCCAGAAACTCAATCTGCTCAAAGGAAGGTCAGTTTTGTAGCTTCTGTAACGAGCTAAACTGTTTTCAGATGTGTGAACATGATTGCACAAGGGTTTTCTAATCATCAATTAGCCTTCTGAGCCAATGAGCAAACACATTGTACCATTAGAACACTGGAGTGATAGTTGCTGGAAATGGGCCTCTATACACCTATGTAGATATTGCACCAAAAACCAGACATTTGCAGCTAGAATAGTCATTTACCACATTAGCAATGTACAGAGTGTATTTCTTTAAAGTTAAGACTAGTTTAAAGTTATCTTCATTGAAAAGTACAGTGCTTTTCCTTCAAAAATAAGGACATTTCAATGTGACCCCAAACTTTTGAACGGTAGTGTAAATAAACATTGATTGATTGATTGATTTAATCATTGATTGAGATGTCAGAAACAGCCGGAGGCAGGGTGCAGGTAAAAAGGTATCTAATGGTTAAACCAAAAATAAACAAAAGGTAAGTGCCCCTAAGAAAAGGCATTGAAGCTTAGGGAAGGCTATGCAGAGCGAAACTAAAACTGACATGGCTACAAAGTAAACAAAAACAGAATGCTGGACAACAGCAAAAACTTACTGTGGAGAAAAGATGGCGTCCACAATGTACATCCGAACACGACATGACAATCGACAATGTCCCCACGAAGAAGGATAAAAACAAAGAAAATGCGGGAAATATCGCTCAAAGGAAGACATGAAACGGCTACAGGAAAATAACAAAAAAAGAGAAAAAGCCACCAAAATAGGAGTGCAAGACAAGAACTAAAACACTACACACAGGAAAAAGCAACAAACTCAAAATAAGTCACGGCGTGATATGACAGATCGTGACAGTACACCTACTTTGAGACAAGAGCTATATTGATGCATGCTTGGTTATGGTTTAAAGTCATATCCAACAATTGCGACAACGACTTTTTACTCTCAAATGAGTTTAATTTTTTAATGATTTTTGCTGGTGGTGTGCCTCCGGATTTTTTTCAACGCAAAAAATGTGCCTTGGCTCCAAAAAAGGTTGAAAAACACTGTTCTACTGTATGTGCGTCATTTTGCTGTGAGCTGCAACACACAGGGTTTGTTTCTGTCCGCACAGATAAGAGGAAGCCGCTTACATCCCTTTCTTATCACTCTGCTCTAGGCTAATATCCCATTTGATTTCCCCTCTCTTTTCACTCATTGTCACCCCGGCCGACTGGGAATAGGTACTGCGACTCGTCAACCGTCTTCGCTTTCTCGTCCTTCAACCGCCCCCCCTTTTTTTTTCCCCAACTTTTATTTTCCTCCTGAAAAGACGTCACGTCTGTCCTCGAGCCACGGAAATGTACGGCTCGGACGGCGTTTAATCGGTCGCGTTTAGCATTCGAAGAAAGGCCGTTGAACTCACACTTTTTTTCTGCATGTAA
Source organism: Entelurus aequoreus (assembly GCF_033978785.1). Classification (NCBI taxonomy): domain Eukaryota; kingdom Metazoa; phylum Chordata; class Actinopteri; order Syngnathiformes; family Syngnathidae; genus Entelurus; species Entelurus aequoreus. The sequence goes on along the minus strand of NC_084747.1, from coordinate 52,893,337 downwards.
TATTATTCATGTGCCAAGATGGCATCAGCACGGGAGATTGACGTTTTTTCCACAACTTCTTATACCCGACTTGATGACTTTTCCTCTACTTTGGATTGCATTTCTCCTTGTAATTCCCAGGAGTTAAATTGATTTCTGTGGCCTCCTGTGACACGCCGTGCCTGTCATCCTGTCATGTAACCCATGCAAATTAGAGCAGCCATTGCAAAATGAAGCATGTTTTTAGCAAAGCCAACAAAAAAGTTCAATTTTACCCAAACTCTACCACCTGTTGTTGTTTGGCAGACGTGGCTCATTGCTATTCATGTTCTACGGGCATAATTAGGGATGTTCCGACGAGGGTTTTACGCTGCCAATTCTGATCCATGAGTGAGATTAGCCGATACCAATACCGACACCGATAAACAGAGGCAAAAATCGCCTACTCATTTAAATCCTTTGGTTTTCGCCCTCAAAGCCCCCCTGTGTCCTGGGAATTACTCCCCCGAGTTTGGAAACATTACCGAAAACAACCAAAAAAATATTTTGAAAAATTACAAATATCGAACTAAACCAGGAGGGTCAAACTCAATTTAGATGGGGCGCCACATGGAGAAAAATGTACTCCCAAGTGGGCCGGGCTGGTAAAATCACGGCACGATAACTTAAAAATAAAGACAACTTCAGATTGTTTTCTTTGTTTAAAAATAAACCAAATTTTATATTTTCTGAATAAATTATGTGATCATTTATTCAGAAAAACTTACTGTGGAGCGAAGATGAATAAATAAATGATGTGATAATTTATTCAGAAAATATAAATAACAACAAATAAAGATAGAATACTATTAACCGCAACATTGTAGTGTAAAAGTGTAAAAAAATCCCCCAACAACATTGGGATTTGTACATTTTCAGAATGTGCTTGTTCTATTTTTAAACAAAGAAAACAATCTGAGGTTGTCTTTATTTTTCAGTTATCGTGCCGTGATTTTACCAGTCCGGCCCACTTGGGAGTACATTTTTCTCCTTGTTGCCCCCCATCTAAATTGAGTTTGACCCTCCTGGTTTAGGTCGATATTTGTAATTTTTCAAAATATTTTTTTGGTTGTTTTCGGTAATGTTTCCAAACTTGGGGAGTAATTCCCAGGACACAGGGGGGCTTTGAGGGCGAAAACCAAAGGATTTAAATGAGTAGGCGATTTTTGCCTCTATTTCGGTATCGGCTATCGGTATTGGTATCGGCTGATCGCACTTATGGATGATCTGTATCAGAATTGGCAGCGTAAAACCCTCGTCGGAACATCCCTAATTATGCCCATAGAACATGAATAGCAATGAGCCATGTCTGCCAAACAACAACAGTCAGTCAACTCATTTATGTTTATTATCAATCTATCAAGATATAAAAAATTATATCAAAATCAAATTACAATATGTCATTTATGTAGTTTGACTGTACCTAAATGTATAATAGACTGTATTTATATTATTCACATGTGAATAATGCTGTATAATAGACTGTATTTATATTATTCACATGTGAATAATGCTGTATAATAGACTGTATTTATATTATTCACATGTAAATAATGCTTTATAATAGACTGTATTTATATTATTCACATGTGAATAATGCTGTATAATAGACTGTATTAATATTATTCACATGTAAAAAAATACCTAAGAGTTTGTTTATTGTGAGCGAACTGTGGCGCTGAATTTCCCCCAGGGATCAATAAAGTACTTTCTATTCTATTCTATTCTAGTTGGCTCATTTTCCTTGACTGATGTACTAACATCATGTGGTTTATTTTGCATATATGTAGAATTATCTACAAAGATACAAATAAATGCTATTGCGACATCCAGTGGACACATTTAGAAGAGCAGTTTATTTTATTAAAATATGTTAGGTAAATTTGTATACCTAACAAACTCATCCCGCGGGCCGGATAAAACATGGGCCGCATGTTTGACACCCCTGACCTTAACACTCTAGTATCAATCAAGTATGGATCCTACTTTTGATATTGACCGCACTGATTTATAGATTGATCCACACTCTAATTACATGTCGAGTACTGACTGTGACAATGCTGACACGCCAACCGTTGTATGATCCTCTCTCTAGACTCTAAATAATATACTTGTTCATTTCCTGTAAACAACTGTTTACTTTCTGCTGAAACACGGTACCAGCGACACTTTATAAAGTTTACTAAGCACTTAAAATAATATATAATAATTTAAACTAAATTGTTTTGTCTTAAAAAAATAAATAAGCATAAATTACTGGTATAGTTGGGATAAGAATGAACACTATATCCGAAAAATTAATCAATCAATCAATCAAAGTTTATTTATATAGCCCTTAATCACAAGTGTCTCAAAGGGCTGCACAAGCCACAACGACATCCTCGGCTCAGATCCCACATCAGGGCAAAAAAAAAACCTCAAAGCAATGGGATACAATGAGAAACCTTAGAGGGGACCGCAGATGTGGGGACCCCCCTGGACGACCGGTGCAATGGATGTCGAGTGGATCTAGTTAATAGTGTGAGAGTACAGTCCATAGTGGGGCCAGCAGGGGATCATCTTGAGTGGAGACAAGTCAGCAGTGCAGAGACGTCCCCAACTGATGCAGAAGAGTGGTCCTTTGAACAGCTAGCGCTTCATCTGTGGTCACCTAATAACCTCTCCACGCAGGAGAGGGGGGCAGAGCAGAAAAGAGACGGCAGATCAACTGGTCTAAAAGGGGGGTCTATTTAAAGGCTAGAGTATACAAATGAGTTTTAAGATGGGACTTAAATGCTTCTACTGAGGTAGCATCTCTAACTGTTACCGGGAGGTCATTCCAGAGTACTGGAGCCCGAATAGAAAACGCTCTATGGACTGTTTTTGGGCTCTGGAAATCACTAAAAAGCCAGAGTTCTTAGAATGCAGATTTCTTGCCGGGACATAAGGTACAATACAATCAGCAAGATAGGATGGAGCTAGACCATTTAGTACTTTATACGTAAGTAGTAAAACCTTAAAGTCGAATCTTAAGTGCACAGGAAGCCAGTGCAGGTGAGCCAGTATAGGTATATATATAGGTATATATGTATATTTCATTTTTTATTTCATTTTTTATTTATCTTCTTCATTGATGTGCATCTTTGATCGATAGACAATTATACCACAATTATTAAATTATACATTTACACACCAATGCCTGAGAAGGAGCAGGATGAAAAAAAATCGTATATTTTCCTGCCCCCGTCAACATAATACGTAGTCTTACTTAATGATATCATTGAAACCAACATTTACATCCAAATATAACGAAAAAAAAAAAAAAAAAAACACACAAAAAAAACACAACAAGTGCAAAACTTCATGAAGTACAAACCGAACAAAAAAAAACAAAAGAGGTAATATACACCTCACGGGATGATACAAAACAAATACAAAACCAGGCAAAAAATAAGTAAAATAATAAATATAAATAATAAATATAAAGCTAAATGTAAACACTTATGGCTGTCCATATGATTTTATTGTTCTGTCTATATATTTTTTTCAATTGGAATATATTTTTTTACAGATATATAGGTATATACAGTATAGGCGTAAAATGATTCAACTTCATTTTCTTGACAAAAGTCTAGCAGCCGCATTTTGTACCAAAAAAAGAATATATTTATAAAAAATGTAGATATTTCTCCAGTGTTCAGTGTAGTATAAACTAATCATGACATTTTATGTAATAAATATGTAATCAGATCACTACTGCCTTTGCTTTAATAAAAATACATTTACAGTTGATTGTATTGTGCACTTACTAATTGTGTTTCCTGGGGGGTCAAATGGCACAGATTTGGCGGAATGGTCCACATACAAGTCCAAAGTGGTTCTTTTAACTAGACAAGGTCAAGTCTATTATTGTTTTTTTTTCAGAACTGATTGCAGGCGGTTGTTTCTATTTGCTCGCATAAAATGTATTTGTACTTTAGAATTTTTTTTACCTTTTTGTTCAGAGTGTTTGCAGCACTTTTAGCTATACATGAGATGCGGAGCTCGGTTCCCATAACAGAAAGTAAAGAAGAGAGAGTAAACAGAACACGGTAACTTGAGTTTTGTCTTATGATACTTTGTCAACAACTCTATTATCCCTGAATTTTAGGTTTAATATTCCTCTCAAACAACCTTCCTGCCAATGGATCATTTGCGGCACTTAGCAGGATTTTAGTGTTTGCAGCGTTTGCATCATTGTGTCGACCCGCTATACAGTACACCGACGCCACCCACAGCCTAATTTCATGGACCCTTCCTTGGGAGATTGACAATCACGCTGAAGAAATTGTGTGCAATCTGACAAATGAGGATGCCATTGGAGTGTAATAGTTTACCATTTATTGCTATAGAAATTCGGTAACACTTTATTTTAAGGTACACCTATCCACCTTTTATTGGTTGCTTATTAACATGCAAATTAGTAACATATCGGCTATTAACTAGTCATTATTAAGTACTTAATGCCTTATTCTGCATGGCCTTATTATACAAGCAGTACGCCATTAACTAAGAGTCTTCCCTAACCCTAACCCCAACCCTAACCCTAACCCTATGTTAATAAGCAACTAATAAATGGTGAATATGTTCCCCATACTAAAGTGTTACCAGAAATTCAAAAACCATATGCATTGTTGTATCACATGAGCCAGTTTGTTTCCTTTCTTTGATCTTTTCCAACATAAATTGTCATGATCCGTGGTCCGGAACATGTTTTTGTATTTTCTGTTAGTTTTGGACTTCTTTAGTTCCTGTTTGTGACACCTGAGTTTGGTTTGGTCGCACATGGCTGCTTATTGTTTTCACCTGCCTCTGGTGTTCGGGACGCTCACCTGTCTCTATTCAGAGGCATTATTTAAGCCTGCCTTTGCCAGTCAGTCGGCATGGCGTCATTGTTCGCTTCATGCCTGGTCCACGTAAGATGTGTTTGTTCATGCCACAGCTAGTAAGTTTTCCTTGCCATAGTCTATGCTAAGTATATGCTTTAGCTCCAAGTGCGATCAGCACGTTGTGCCTTCGCCTTGTGTTCCGTTTTGTTGTACCACCGTATTTTTCGGACTATTAAGTCGCAGTTTTTTTCATAGTTTGGCCGGGGGTGCGACTTATACTCAGGAGCGACTTATGTGTGAAATTATTAACACAAAATATCAAATAATATTATTTAGCTCATTCACGTAAGAGACTAGACGTATAAGATTTCATGGGATTTAGCGTGTGGGAGTGACAGATTGTTTGGTAAACGTATAGCATGTTCTATATGTTATAGTTATTTGAATGACTCTTACCATATGTTACGTTAACATACCAGGCACGTTCTCAGTTGGTTATTTATGCCTCATATAACGTACACTTATTCAGCCTGTTGTTCACTATTCTTTATTTATTTTAAATTGCCTTTCAAATGGCTATTCTTGGTGTTGGGTTTAATCAAATAAATTTCCCCCAAAAAATTTTCCCTTCTTTATTATGCATTTTCGGCCGGTGTGACTTATATTCCAGTGCGACTTATATATGTTTTTTCCCTTCTTTATTATGCATTTTCGGCCGGCGCGCCTTATACTCCGGAGCGACTTATACTCCGAAAAATACGGTACTTTGAGTTTTTGACAATTAAACCATGTACTTACCCGCACGCTTTGTCCGGAATGGTCCGTCTGCATTTTGGGAGAACGAACCCCGCAGTAATCTGCGAAAACCACGTTGTGACATGAATTATACAAGTCAGTTGTAAGGCCGAACATCATAAAAACATGGGAATATTTCTTTAAAAGCAAAGCTGTTGTCATTTTTTTAATATATAAATATATACTTACCCTCGTCTTGCATCACGGCAACATTTCTGTACAAAAGCAAAACGTCTCTTCTCCGTTTGTAACACTGCCTTCTTGTCCCCAATCCCCTCTTCTTTGTATATTGGCGTGGAAAAAAAACAAGAAAGGAGATGAATAACTCCTTGCATCATTTCATCCCTCAAGGTGTACCCGCTAAAGAGAAAGCGAAAGAGACAGAACTGCAAAGGAAGTCAATCCTACTGCGGTCCACACCGCCCTTTAGTGGAATCAGTAAAAGAGGGCGTCTGTCCGTAGGGACAAAATAATATTTTGTTGTGTTGGGTTGCCGCTGCTCCTCCTCTATGTGGGCACTCACTTTTGTTTCAGCTGTGTTCTTTGTGTTGGTTAAGTGGTCTGGGGCTGGAAAAGGAATGGTCCAAAGTGTCCCCAAGAGCACCGAGTGTTCAGTGGCACACATTGGGGTTATGTGACTGGAGAAGGTCCTATGCAACAGTGCAATAGTGCCTTGCATCACTTCTAAAAAGTTTACTTTACGAAAGCTAGTAAAGGGGAACTACACGTTTTTTTATTGTATTTTGCCTGTCATTCACAATCCCTGTCCACGACAGGAACACATCGTAAATAGACGTCAAAGGGCGCTCTCTATTCCGCCCACCATGCACTCTAAACAACAATCTAAAGGCCTACTGAAACCCACTACTACCAACCACGCAGTCTGATAGTTTATACATCAATGATGAAATCTTAACATTGCAACACATGCCAATACGGCCGGGTTAGATTAGTAAAGTGCAATTTTAGATTTCCCGCAAAATATCCTGCTGAAAACGTCTCGGTATGATGACGTTTGCGCGTGACGTCACGGATTGTAGCGGACATTTTGGGACGGCATTGTGGCCAGCTATTTAGTCGTCTGTTTTCATCGCAAAATTCCACAGTATTCTGGACATCTGTGTTGGTGAATCTTTTGCAATTTGTTTAATGAACAATGGAGATAGCAAAGAAGAAAGCTGTAGGTGGGAAGCGGTGTATTAGCGGCCGGCTGCAGCAACACAAACACGTAGCCGGTGTTTCATTGTTTACATTCCCGAAATATGACAGTCAAGCTTTACCATTGGCCAGTGGAGAACTGGGACAACAGAGACTCTTACCAGGAGGACTTTAGTTGGATACACGCTACCGTGAGTACGCAGCTGCGGCTTCCAAACATTTGATCGCTTGCCCGTACTTGCGTGCCGCTATGTGCATGTCACGTACGTAACTTTGGGGAAATATATGTGCTGTATGAACTTTGCGTAGGTGAACGGTACTTTGGGCTGTGGGATTGAGTGTGTTGTGCAGGTGTTTGATTTGTATTGGCGGGTTATATGGACGGGAGGGGGGAGGTGTTTGTTATGCGGGATTAATTTGTGGCATATTAAATATAAGGCTGGTTGTGTTGTGGCTAATAGAGTATATATATGTCTTGTGTTTATTTACTGTTTTAGACATTCCCAGCTGAATATCAGGTCCCACCTGCCTCTCACAGCATCTTCCCTATCTGAATCTCTTCCACTGCCCTCTAATCCTTCACTCTCACTTTCCTCATCCACAAATCTTTCATTCTCGCTTAAATTAATGGGGTAATCGTCGTTTTCTCAGTCCGAATCGCTCTCGCTGCTGGTGGGAATGATTGTAAACAATGTGCAGATGTGAGGAACTCCACAACCTGTGACATCACGCTACTTCCGGTACAGGCAAGGCTTTTTTATCAGCGACCAAAAGTTGCGAACTTTATCGTCGATGTTCTCTACTAAATCCTTTCAGCAAAAATATGGCAATATCGCGAAATGATCAAGTATGACACATAGAATGGACCTCCTATCCCCGTTTAAATAAGAAAATCTCATTTCAGTAGGCCTTAAAACACCGCTAACAATTTACATCTTGTGACCAGGGAAGGTGATAACTTCCTCAGGACTATTGTCGTGCAGTCAGGAGTCTAAACAACTGTTGTTTTCACCACAATAGAGCAAAAACCATTCTCATCTGGGCATGTCCCCACATTTAGAGGATACATTGTTCGGGATCTGCACCGTCCCCTCAGACTAAGGCCCCTTCTACACTAAGGTTATCCAGGGTAAATCCCACCTAACCTTATCTTTGTCCACACACACATAATGGCCGTTTAAGACCCCCTCCCTCCTCCGTCCGCCGGCGACCTAGTACGCATGCGCGGAAAATGCACACGTCATAGTCACCTCCAGTGTTGCTTTGTGTGCAAGTTCTTACATTTAACTTATCTGAACAATATCTAGTGTTGCGGTATTTCAATGAACTGGAATCCAGCTGTGGGGCCCTATTGTAGTGAATCACACCTGAGCCATCATAAATTAATCCAATCTAGAGATGTCCGATAATGGCTTTTTTGCCGATATCCGATATTCCGGTATTGTCCAACTCTGAATTACCGATTCCGATATCAACCGATATATACAGTCGTCGAATTAACACATTTTTATGCCTAATTTTGTTGTGATGCCCCGCTGGATGCATTAAACAATGTAACAAGGTTTTCCAAAATAAATCAACTCAAGTTATGGAAAAAAAATGCCAACATGGAACTGCCATATTTATTATTGAAGTCACAAAGTGCATTATTTTTTTTAACATGCCTCAAAACAGCAGCTTGGAATTTGGGACATGCTCTCCCTGGGAGAGCATGAGGAGGTTGAGGTGGGCGGGGCAGGGTTGAGGTGGGGGGGTAGAGGGTAGCGGGGGTGTATATAGTAGCGTGCCGGAAGAGTTAGTGCTGCAAGGGGTTCTGGGTATTTGTTCTGTTGTGTTTATGTTGTGTTACGGTGCGGATGTTCTCCCGAAATGTGTTTGTCATTCTTGTTTGGTGTGGGTTCACAGCGTGGCGCATATTTGTAACAGTGTTAAAGTTGTTTATACAGTCACCCTCAGTGTGACCTGTATGGCTGTTGACCAAGTATGCAATGCATTTACTTGGGTGTGTGAAAAACCGTAGATATTATGTGATTGGGCAGGCACGCAAAGGCAGTGCCTTTAAGGTTGATTGGCGCTCTGTACTTCTCCCTACGTCCGTTTACACAGCGGCGTTTTAAAAAGTCATACATTTTACTTTCTGAAACTGATACCGATAATTTTGAAACCGATTCCGATAATTTCCAATATTACATTTTAAAGCATTTATCAGCCGATAATATCGGCAGTCCGACATCTCTAATCCAATCTTTATTGGACACGAATGTGATAAAGAACATTTTTTACATCAATCAATCTAGGGATGTAGATATCTGGTCAGGACACTCCTCACTCTTTTGCCTTCACCTTCATTATCCATTTGTTTTGGGTGACTTTATATACTCTGGACCTAGATGTTGAGTCCGCGACATACATGGCGGACAATAACTGATACAGTCTGCTTTGCCAGTCCAAAAGCATTCGCCGTTTTCTGTTGTCTTCCCTCGACGGCCAAGTAATACAAAGCATGCGCTAACTTTTTTTTTATCATATCCACGGGAGCCCGCATTCTCGTTATCTCTCCTTCAACAAATGGACAGAGTTTTTCGCTAAGTAGAATCACAGCTGACCCGAACATCCAAAAGTTCTCTTGCCCTCTGAGAAGTGTTGTATCTGAAATAGCTGCAATCGCTTTCTCTTAAGGTATTCGTGTGTGATTTCTACAAGCGTCTGTACATGTAGAAGGAGAAACACGGGCATGTCTGGATGACTCGCCTCCATATTTCCAGTGGTTAGCTCCGAGTTACGAAACCGCTTTATTATGAAGCTGGCTGTGGCGCGTTCTTTCTGACGTCACTTCCTGTGTGGGGCGCGGTCTTTCTAACGTCACTTCCTCTCCGAACTCAGTTTGTAACTGATCGATGAGTCCATACAAAGCAAAGAGCCGGAGATTCAAGAAATAGACAGCGCACTTACCCGTGTAAAAAAATATCCAAGAGGGGCACCTTAAAGGCCTACTGAAATGAAATGTTCTTATTTAAACGGGGAAAGCAGATCCATTCTATGTGTCATACTTGATCATTTCGATATATTGCCATATTTTTGCTGAAAGGATTTAGTAGAGAACATCGACGATAAAGTTCGCAACTTTTGGTCGCTGATAAAAAAGCCTTGCCTGTACCGGAAGTAGCGTGACGTCACAGGTTGTGGAGCGCCTCACATCTGCACATTGTTTACAATCATGGCCACTAGCAGCGAGAGCGATTCGAACCGAGAAAGCGACGATTACCCCATTAATTTGAGCGAGGATGAAAGATTTGTGGATGAGGAAAGTGAGAGTGAAGGATTAGAGGGCAGTGGAAGCGATTCAGATAGGGAAGATAATGTGAGAGGCGGGTGGGTCCTGATATTCAGCTGGGAATGACTAAAACAGTAAATAAACACAAGACATATATATACTCTATTAGCCACAACACAACCAGGCTTATATTTAATATGCCACAAATTAATCCGCATAACAAACACCTCCCCCCTCCCGTCCATATAACCCGCCAATACAACTCAAACACCTGCACAACACACTAAATCCCACAGCCCAAAGTACCGTTCACCTCCGTAAAGTTCATACAGCACATATATTTTCCCAAAGTTACGTACGTGACATGCACTTAGCGGCACGCACGTACGGGCAAGCGATCAAATGTTTGGAAGCCAAAGCTGCGTACTCACGGTAGCGCGTCTGCTATCCAACTCAAAGTCCTCCTGGTTGTGTTGCTGCAGCCGGCCGCTAATACACCGCTTCCCACCTACAGCTTTCTTCTTTGCTGTCTTCATTGTTCATTAAACAAATTGCAAAAGATTCACCAACACATATGTCCAGAATACTGTGGAATTTTGCGATGAAAACAGACGACTTAATAGCTGGCCACAATGGTGTCCCAATATGCCCGCTACAATCCGTGACATCACGCGCAAACGTCATCATACCGAGACGTTTTCAGCAGAATATTTCGCGGGAAATTTAAAATTGCACTTTACTAATCTAACCCGGCCGTATTGGCATGTGTTGCAATGTTAAGATTTCATCATTGATATATAAACTATCAGACTGCGTGGTCGGTAGTAGTGGGTTTCAGTAGGCCTTTAAACGATGATTTAGTGTGGCCGAAACAGGGCTTAGGCTAAATAATTATTCGTTTAATGAGTTATCCGGCTTAATGTAGACAGGGCCTCATACGTCTGTGAGCAGTACCTGCTAAATCCTGGTCAGATAAGAGGTGAAACGTCTTCCAAGACAAATTGAACAGTCCAGTTGCGATCGATCGAATGCCCTGAGAATACAATAACCAAGATGAATGAGGGGAACATTTACGGTTTTCATCAACTCTATAATTGGAGCCCATTTCAAACATCGTTTAAAAGCTTTAGTACAAGGAAATAATCTCTTTGCAGGACACATGTCTAGTTGTATTTATGGCTTCCTTAACTGCTACCACCTTTTTGGTCTCGCAGACTTGAAAGTGCAGGCACAGCATAGTCGGTGGCGGAGCCCCACGTTGTCACAGTCTTTCCATTTACCTGTCTTTTTATTTTTTATTTTTTAAAGCAAAATATCATTCACCAGCTTTTGTATTCATAATATACACCATATTGTGAGTCTAAAGGTTGTAGCAGAAGAAACGGCATGTTTGGACAGTTTTGGAGATACATGTTCATGTTCAACATTCAAGTTTTTCAATATACACTACCGTTCAAAAGTTTGGGGTCACCCAAACCATTTTGTGGAATAGCCTTCATTTCTAAGAACAAGAATAGACTGTCGAGTTTCAGATGAAAGTTCTCTTTTTCTGGCCATTTTGAGCGTTTAATTGACCCCACAAATGTGATGCTCCAGAAACTCAATCTGCTCAAAGGAAGGTCAATTTTGTAGCTTTTGTAATGAGCTAAACTGTTTTCAGATGTGTGAACATGATTGCACAAGGGTTTTCTAATCATCAATTAGCCTTCTGAGCCAATGAGTAAACACATTGTACCATTAGAACACTGGAGTGATAGTTGCTGGAAATGGGCATCTATACACCTATGTAGATATTGCACCAAAAACCAGACATTTGCAGCTAGAATAGTCATTTACCACATTAGCAATGTATAGAGTGTATGTCTTTAAAGTTAAGACTAGTTTAAAGTTATCTTCATTGAAAAGTACAGTGCTATTCCTTCAAAAATAAGGGCATTTCAATGTGACCCCAAACTTTTGAACGGTAGTGTACATATACAAAAAAACAACAACACATTATTGCACAAACCGCAATTGTTGTGTCATTTTCCCGCACCTTTTTCGGAACCCTCTCATCTTCTCATTTTTGGAGTAATGTCCATGGTTGCCACGGGCTCTTTTAATTGGAAAGCCTTCAAAGTGTCGTTTCGTTTGCGTTCAAGGACGACTGTAAAGAAGCTGAGCTGAATCAAGCCACCACAACCAAACGGCAGTCGTCATGGTGACCGAGGTCATCGCGACGGCTGCCGCCACCGCCTGCAATACATAGGAAAAAAAAAAAAAAAAACGATATGACGCACCGGATATCTGTCAAGAGAATAATTAGTCTGGTTGTCTGTAGATGCTGTATGTGGTTTGGTATTGACTGTCCATGTACAGTATGTACTGTACTGCAGTGGGATTTGGTGTCTAATGAAATCTCATCTGTGCTGAAATCTCACCTCAGGTTCAATAGTCACATGTGTACCAAGTCACTTTATTAAAAAAAAATATGGTTTTCCATTCCTGACAAACCAAGCTGACCCTTTGTAACCCAATTAACCGTAATTACTTTCCATAGAAATTAATTACATGTATTAAAGTGTAATTCAGTTTTTAGGGCGGGAAATGAACTGTATTCACTTCTTCTGTTACATCCTTATAACTGTCTTGGACTTGTGTTGGCTTTTTCTCTGTGTGTGGTATTTTATTTCCTGTCCCCTTATTTTGGTGTGTTCACTTCCTCGAGCTGTGCACAGGCTTCGACAGACTTGATCGGCAACCGGGACACACCTCTACCCAGTTGCCAATCAGGCTCCTATGTCAATCTTGAATCTTGAATCATATTACCCATCTTGCACTGTAGTGTGAGTCATTTTAAATGATGTATGGTGATGGACATGGTTTATAATGTCCACATAGTTCAATGAGCTGGAGGTGTGTTATATGCGACCGTGTTTTGACTTTCTGTCTTGGTTCTAGTTTATTGGCACCACAAGTGGACATTTTTGAGGGATCCGGTCATATAAATTGATACTGCGCTTGTTGGACCTTAAATTAAAACTCATGGTCAGTGACTAAACCAGGGGTGTCAAATGTACGGCCCGAGGGCCGGATCAGGCCCGCGAACAGGATTTACACGGCCCGCGGGATGAGTTTGTTAAGTATGAAAATTAACCTGAAATTTTTGAATGAATGAAAAGATGTTCTAAATGTGTCCACTGGATGTCACAATAGCAATTTTTTTGTATCTTTGTAGATGATGCTACATATGTATAAAATAAACCACACAATGGTAGTACATCAGTCGAGGAAAAAGATCAATTGATACAATTTTTGTATCTTGATAGATTGAAGATGAACACCAATGAGTTGACTGATGAACATTATCACATAATGTATTCAGAAAATATGAATAACGACAAATAAAAGAAACCCATTAACATTATGATTTGTACATTTGTGCTTGTTTTATTTTTAAACAAAGAAAACAATCTGAAGTTGTCTTTATTTTTAAGTTATCGTGCCGTGATTTTACCAGTCCGGCCCACTTGGGAGTAGATTTTTCTCCATGTGGCCCCCGATCTAAAATGAGTTTGACACCCCAGGACTAAACCCTCAGCTAATTAAAATTAGGCTCAAGACACACTGTGGGCCAGACTTCGTATTAAACTTGTGACGTATCGCGGGCCAGCCTAAAGATGACGGCGGGCCACACTTGGCCCGGGGGCTGTAGTTTGGACACCTCTGTACTAGAAAATGAACTGTCAGGTTCAAACACTGATGACATCTATTAAACAGGACAAGAAGCAAAGAATCAAACAGAGACAGAATTCAATTTGGCTCAATTTGAGGAGAAACGTCTGGTCTGTACTCTTGCACAGTTTCCAGCACGCTCTGACGAAAAAAGGTTTACGTCTCCTCTTTTATTTGGATATTCCCTGTTTACACAACAACAGCTGTTTCTAAAGGAATGGGGGGTATGTAAACAGCCATTGTTTTCGGTCACGTTAACACAAAAGAAAAAGATGCCTCGGGCTTGGGCTGGTCCTGGATCGAGCTTGGGCAAGTCTTGGATTAAGTTAAAGTTAAAGTTAAAGTACCAATGATTGTCACACACACACACAAGGTGTGGTGAAATTTGTCCTCTGCATTTGACCCATCCCATTGATCACCCCCTGGGAGGTGAGGGGAGCATGTTTTATATTCTAGTTTCTTCAAAATAGCCACCCTTTGCTCTGATTACTGTTTTACACACTCTTGGCATTCTCTCGATGAGCTTCAAGAGGTAGTCACCTGAAAGGGTTTTTACTTCACATGTGTCATAGTGACAATCTACAATGTAAATAAAGTTAAAAGTTAAAGTTAAAGTGCCAATGATTGTCACACACACACTAGGTGCGGTGAAATTATCCTCTGCATTTGACCCATCCCCACAGGGGAGAAGTGAGCAGCAGCGGTGGCCGCGCCCGGGAATCATATTGGTGATTTAACCCCCAATTCCAACCCTTGATGCTGAGTGCCAAGCAGGGAGGTAATGGGTCCCATTTTTATAGTCTTTGGTATGACTCGGCCGGGGTTTGAACTCAATAGATAACCCCCCTCCCGTCTCCTCCCATCATACACAATGGAATTTTCCAAGCCTTTGGCTTGGTGCAACAAAGACAGCTTTCATCTGTTCACTGGGAACTCAGAAAACGGAAAGTTTATTGATAATTTACATACCATTTTTCTGACATGAATTTTTGTGGATTTAGCAGAAAATTTACATTTATTTTTTTGTCTCTTTCTTTCCCTGCCATGTCTTCTCTCACTGTATCCTGGTTGTGCGTCCTACAAAAGGTAAGCGCTGCTGTTTACACTAAACACTAATCGTCAAATCACTTAAAGGCAATCATATGTTCTTTTTTGTGGGGGGTTTCAGACATTTTAGAGGCTTACTTCGAATCATATTCAGTCGGATGCATTTCTTGGAACTCATATAGGAGGAAAACAGTCATCTAGCAGCCGTTTTTATTTGCTGATGTCAGATCTAGTATTGACGTTGTACTGCTTAAACTTGACAGGTTTCTATCCCGGCAACAGTATAGGTTTAGCAAAATGTGTCCTTTTTTTTACAATAGTAGTATTAAAAATATATATATATATGTAAATGTATAATGGAAAAATATATATATATATTTGTCATTATAGTACAACCTAATACAGTATAGCCTCATCTGTCTTTTTACTCTTGCTTTATCAAACAACAACATGTGTCCGTTGGGCTACACTCACTACACTACACTTCCTCTCAGAATCATGGTCTAATACTTTCTTTGGTGTCATTAGCTTAAAATTGTGTTTATTTTTCTCTTAAAATCATATCCAGTTATATTTTTAAATAGATATCGAAGACAACTTGGTCTTTAAAGAACCTAAAACACATGTTTTTGGTAAAAAGAGAACATGGCGTGTTGGTTCCGAGAGCAACAGATTTGCTGCTCCATGGTCATGGAATGAATTATAAAAGGATCTGAAATGAACTGATCACTTTGGGGGAATGTCAGTCCGTGTTTAAGGATCGAGAAACTGGTTCTATTGGGCACTGTACTTGTTTTTAAATTGTTTTTACTGAATTGTTTTTTGTTTTTTTTTACATATTGTGTGTTTTTATGTTCATGTAATCCGTACTTAGTATAGTGTGTAAATGCTCCTGTTATTTGTATTTTTGGGAACCTGTTTTTGCTGTCATTCTTTCAAAATACATTTTAATCTCAATGATAATTTTGGTCATGATAACAGTGATATAAAATGTTCATATTTACATCCCAAACTTTAACACTTGGCAATCACTCCAGCAGCCGCTAGGTAATGGTGCAATTTTAAATGCCAACAAAGAAATTGAATGTTATAATAAAACAAGATATAACAACGGGAGAGCAGTTAAAGTAATCAGCTTATTTTAAATGTAGCAATAAAGAATGACATTTTATTATTCAAATTGATTGATATTGATGCTACATATGTACAAAATTAAACAACATGAGAGCACATCAGTCAAGAAAAATAATTAAACTACGTGAATAACATACTGTAATTTGATTTTGATATCATTTTTTTATCTTGATAGATTGAAAATGAACACCAATGAGTTGACTGATGAACATTATCACATCATTTATTCAGAAAATATAAATAACGACAAACAAAGATAGAATACTGTTAACTGCAACATGCAAGGGTAAAAAATTGTACAATTTCAGAATGTGCTTGATCTATTTTAAAACAAAGTAAACAATCTGAAGTTGTCTTTATTTTTAAGTTATCGTGCCGTGATTTTACCAGTCCGGCCCACTTGGGAGTAGATTTTTTTCAATGTGGCCCCCGATCTAAAATGAGTTTGACACCCCTGGTTTAGACCAAAGGGGCGCCGACATGACCGTTTGTCATTTCACAGTTGAAAGTTAATCTTCATTGCCCGTTCGATGCAGGAAAGCAAAACTGTTCCGCATTTCTAAGAAGTAGAATAAGAACGTTCATTTTCTAAGAAAAGGAAACAACATGATCACACTTTGTTTGGACCACTTGCCAAACTTTTTCTTGCCAACCCCAGGAAAAAACAAAGCACAGATGGCGTCAAGCAGTTTGTTGTACACACTGCCCTGCTTTACTATTGCACAGTGTTGCCAAGAGGGTCTTTTAAGTCGTGCATATGTTCTTATATTGCCTCTTAAGATCACAATACTCTGTTTTATTCTTGTAACGGTTCATTGTCGACGAAACGGCAGCGTCTTATTCAACGGATGTCCTTATCTCAGTTATAAAATCAGTGTCCGTGTAAGTGCAACCAGTGCAGGTGGTGGTCAATGTGTGTGTGGAGATGACTGCGATTATCTGGCAAACAGCAGGAAATGTTGCTTTTGGTAAGCAGAAAAGTTTATTTCGGAGGAAATCCAGGTCACGTCAGTAAGTTGACTTTTTTATTTTATTTTTTTTTTTCCCCGAAGAGAAGCGCTGAGTGTGCATGTCGGCACAAAAGCTACACTCACACATGAACGCACACTGGAGCTGACCAACATACTTGTGTGCAAGGGGCAACAAAGCAGAGACAAAAAAACTGCAGCAGCTGAATAATGTATTTGTAATAGTCTTTTTTATTGAAAATTTTATCGGATTATGTTTAAAAACCAATCACAGCAAAGCCGTTTTATTATGTTTTGCATTTTCCCCTTACACTTATTTACTTAATTCAATTTACACCGGGATATGTACCGAGCCACGATTATGGTGTACCGTTACAGCTTTACTATCTACACCTGTTAGTGGTGTGCGATACCACTGATTTTCTTTCCGATCTGATAACGAGTATAATTCAAGCTGGTTTCGGCGATACCCATCCAATACTGACACTTTGTGCAGCTATGTCTGCTAAAATTTTAAAAGTTGTGTATTTCAAATAATATGTCTCCAGCACAAAGAAAAACATAATTGTATGATTAGGAACTTTAGTACTATTAGCATAATCCGAAGTATATTGCGGTAGTGCCGTGAATAACAATATAGTCAAGTTTATGCAACAGAAAAGAATAGGAACAAATCCTACAAAGTCCATGAAAATGGTGTTCCAAACCATAAAAAAAGGAAATAAATAAAATAATACAAGCATTAAAATAATTGTATGATTAAGAACTTTAGTACCATTAGCATAATCCAAAGTATATTGCGGTAGTGCCGTGAATAGCAATATAGTCAAGTTTATGCAACAGAAAAAAACAGGACAAAATCATACAAGGTACACGGTAATGGTGTTTCAAACCATAAAAAAAAGGAAATAAATAAAATAATAAAAACATTCAGAAAATTGTGTGATTAAGAAATGTAGTACCATTAGCATAATCCAAAGTGTATTGCAGTACTGCCGTGAATAACAATATAGTCAAGTTTATGCAGCAGAAAAAAATAACAAAAAAATTATACAAAGTACACGAAAATGGTGTTTCAAACCATAAAAAATATAAATAAATAAAATAATAAAAACATTCAAATAATTGTATGGTTAAGAACTGTAGTACCATTAGCATAATCTGAAGTATATTGTGGGAGTGCCGTGAATAACAATATAGTCAAGCTTATGCAACAGAGAAAAATAGGAAAACATACAAAGTACAGGAAAATGGTGTTCCAAAGCATAAAAAAAGGACATAAATAAAATAATACAAGCATTAAAATAATTGTATGATTAAGAACTTTAGTACCATTAGCATAATCCAAAGTATATTGCGGTAGTGCCGTGAATAACAATATAGTCAAGCTTATGCAACAGAAAAAACAGGACAAAATCATACAAAGTCCACAAAAATGGTGTTCCAAACCATAAAAAAGGGAAAGAAATAAAATAATAAAAGCATTAAAATAATTGTATGATTAAGAACTTTAGTACCATTTGCATAATCCGAAGTTAATTGCGGTAGTGCCGTGAATAACAATATAGTCAAGCTTATGCAACAGAAAAAAACAGGAACAAATCATACAAAGTACACGGAAATGGTGTTTCAAACCATACAAAAAGAAAATAAATAAAATAATAAAAGCATTAAAATAATTGTATGGTTTAGAACTTTAGTACCATTAGCATAATCGGAAGTATATTGCGGTAGTGCCGTGAATAACAATATAGTCAAGCTTATGCAACAGAAAAAAAACAGGACAAAATCATACAAAGTACACGGTAATGGTGTTTCAAACCATAAGAAAAAGGAAATAAATAAAATAATAAAAGCAATAAAATAATTGTATGATTTAGAACATTAGTTCCATTAGCATAATCAGAAGTATATTGCGGTAGTGCCGTGAATAACAAATTAGTCAAGCCTTATGCAACAGAGAAAAATAGGAAAATATCATACAAAGTACAGGAAAATGGTGTTCCAAACCATAAAAAAAGGAAATAAATAAAATAATACAAGCATTAAAATAATTGTATGATTAAGGCTTTTAGTACCATTAGCATAATCCAAAGTATATTGTGGTAGTGCCGTGAATAACAATATAGTCAAGCTTATGCAACAGAAAAAAATAAGAAAAAAATCATACAAAGTCCACGAAAATGGTGTTTTAAACCATACAAAAAGAAAATAAATAAAATGATAAAAGCATTAAAATAATTGTTTGATTAAGAACTTTAGTACCATTAGCATAATCCGAAGTTAATTGCGGTAGTGCCGTGAATAACAATATAGTCAAGCTTATGCAACAGAAAAAAACAGGAACAAATCATACAAAGTACACGGAAATGGTGTTTCAAACCATACAAAAAGAAAATAAATAAAATAATAAAAGCATTAAAATAATTGTATGATTTCGAACTTTAGTACCATTAGCATAATCTGAAGTATATTGCGGTAGTGCCGTGAATAACAATAAAGTCAAGCTTATGCAACAGAAAAAAAACAGGACAAAATCATACAAAGTACACGGTAATGGTGTTTCAAACCATAAAAAAAAGGAAATAAATAAAATAATAAAAGCATTAAAATAATTGTATGATTTAGAACATTAGTTCCATTAGCATAATCGGAAGTCTATTGTGGTAGTGCCATGAATAACAAATAGTCAAGCTTATGCAACAGAAAAAATAGGAAAAAAATCATATGAAGTACACGAAAATGGTGTCTTAAACCATAAAAAAAGGAAATAAATAAAATAATAAAAACATTAAAATAATTGTATGATTAAGAACATAAATACTATATAGCATAAATACTAATTCACAATTCAGTTACATGAACTTGACTACTTGCTGACTAATTACTGAACATATAAATAACACACAACCAAAGAATCCAACATTGGCACTTTGCCTCATTCACAAGTTCTGTGTTCCTGTAAATGATATACATTATCCCATGATCTTTTAATTTGAGAATCGATTGTACAGCATAAATATTTGGTATCGATGGTACTGATATTTCTGTATCGATCCGCACATCACCAACACCTGTTTTATTTTGAAAGAGCAGGGTCTGCGATGGAGGCACAAAGCTGGCATAAGGCACGCCGGGCCCTGTCAGAACCAATCAGAGCATCGAACTGAGGGGCTGGCATTTAAAGTTGATTTGTCAAATCCTGGATCCCGGGGGGGCTTTATCCAGTAATAAGCCTGCACCTGTGGTGATGAATCACCTGTGACACAGCTGGCCACACAGGAAGAGACTTGGCCACTGGCGGACTTTGAGACGAGACAGGAACAGACAGGAAGTGAGGGCAAGGGAGAGAAAGTCCGCACAATGCTAAAAAGCAATGCTTAAACATTTGAGCTCCATTAAGTAACAGCCGAGGTGCTGACCTGGCCATTCCATACATTTTAAGAGCACTACTTTTTAATGTCAAGCTGATTGCTGAATAATGTATTAATACGCACCATTGCTGCATACCCATTAGTCACCATTAGGATTTGGAGAGTAACACTTGGTCCTAATTGGTTGCATACGCTTACTGTGAGTATGTGCAAAAATGAACCAAACATGTTAATTAACGTTTTCCAAGTCTTTATTATGGCATTAGACATAATTGACAGGCTAACAAAAATTAGCATTGCGATCATTTTAAACTTTTACAAACCTTTAACAACTTATATTTGAAACGCACAAAAATGTATATAAAATAGTAAATGTATATATATATATATATATATATATATATATATAGATATATATATATATATATATATATACACTACCGTTCAAAAGTTTGGGGTCACATTGAAATGTTCTTATTTTTGAAGGAAAAGCACTGTACTTTTCAATGAAGATAACTTTAAACGAGTCTTAACTTTAAAGAAATACACTCTATACATTGCTAATGTGGTAAATGACTATTCTAGCCGCAAATGTCTGGTTTTTGGTGCAATATCTACATAGGTGTATAGAGGCCCATTTCCAGCAACTATCACTCCAGTGTTCTAATGGTACAATGTGTTTGCTCATTGGCTCAGAAGGCTAATTGATGATTAGAAAACCCTTGTGCAATCATGTTCACACATCTGAAAACAGTTTAGCTCGTTACAGACGCTACAAAACTGACCTTCCTTTGAGCAGATTGAGTTTCTGGAGCATCACATTTGTGGGGTCAATGAAACGCTCAAAATGGCCAGAAAAAGAGAACTTTCATCTGAAACTTGACAGTCTATTCTTGTTCTTAGAAATGAAGGCTATTCCACAAAATTGTTTGGGTGACCCCAAACTTTTGAACGGTAGTGTATATGCACACTTTTTTCACAAATATATGAATGTATGGGAACTACTAAATCAACCTCAGAATCAAATGGCTATAGTGCAAGGCATGTAGCAGCAGCAAGGACACGTGCACACTAAACAGATACAATAATCCAGGCCCGCCCGGCATGCGGAGCTGGCCAATTAGACCTCAGAATTGCAATAGGGGACAGGTGTGAAGAATCAGCGCTCCCTGGAGAAGTAGCAAAAGAGAGGACAAAGTGTTGACAATGGAAACAAACACTAAACACAGGAAGTATACAAGACAAGACCCAAACAGTCTTGAAAGATCATGACACATTGCCTGTCAAGCTGAAAGGACTGATATATTATTTAGGTGGGTGTGGCACCAGGAATATTGGAGTAGGGCCACCTGCATGTGTTGAACATGGGCTCAGAGCTCTGTCACAGGTGGTGTCAGAATTGGGCTGGTTATCTAAAAGCCAAGTTAAACAGCTGAAACAAGTCTTTGGTGTTGTGGTCATTCCCCAGGTTACTCAACACAATTAAAGACCACGTTTCAATCCAGCTTGAGGTTTGAGTGGTGTAAGAAACTAGTTGATAACACTGAGGCCAATGCCCATTTCGATTTGTTCCTGTTTACTGAAGTCAGCTGTTAGTTCTTTAAGTTCTCAAGTGATAAGTAACTTTTTAATTCCTGTCCTTGATTGATTGACGGACAAAAAAAGTGCTCAACCTTGGAACAGAAAATAACCTCCAGGAAGCCTTGCTTCTTCCTCACAGGCCCACCTGTCAGGCTGACCTGAACAGTGCGTCACTCAAAACCAATGGGCCTTACATAGAAGAGATGTACAGGTGCATTAAGGTCGTACACACATTGACACACACACACACACACACACATAAGCAGTCCAAACTTCAAGAGACACCCTTCTAAACGCTGGCAAAGCCTTCGCGAGGCTCAGTGCCTCGTCAGGCCTTCAGTGTTTTATTTTAAGTTGCACTCATCAATAATGGATGGGCTGAGGGAAATAATTGATGGACACACAGTTCTCTCTAATGCTGCTTAGTTTGACGGATGAAGGGACAACAGGAACTCTTGAAGTCCTCCCCACACACACACGCACACACACACACACACACACACACACACACACACACGCATTTAACACCCACACTCAGTCTGATGGATGGTTTATCAGCAGGGACTTTTCTCTTGGAGCGTCTTCAAACTCTCCTGCAACCACCACTGTGTATACAATATTCAGAAATGTTTATACATATGAACATGGTTTAATTTAATTTGCCTGAATAATTTTATGATGAGGAAAGGTAAAAAAAATATATTAAATTAAAATCAGTCATACTGGAAAGTGAAGTGGGATAATATTGATTTGTAACCAGTAAGGGTGGGTACTGCGTCCGACCAGTCTTTCTCTGAGAATAAAACACACTGGTCAATCCCAAGTTCCTTTGTATGCAGGCCTGGCCCTAACCAATCTGGCGCCCTAGGCAAGATTTTAGGTGGCGCCCCCCCACATCGGCAGTGAACTGTATATACTCACAAGAAACCGAATAGCTTTGTCTTTGACCTTTTTTTTACTTAAAGAAAGCAAATTAACATATTATATGAGAATGTTATGTTATGATTATCTTTAACCGAATCACAGCAGTGCTCAAATTAAAAAAAACAGCATTCCCTCTCATGTGATATTGCTTAATTAACATTAATGATGTGCACTTTAACAACCAGGCTTACAACTATACGTAATATATAAAGGGGTGGAAAAGTGACTATTACCTGCAGGGCAAACATTAGCTAACCAGAAGGCAATAACAATGTCAACAAAAAACACCTGCTTAAAAGATCTAATACAAATGTCCCTGAGGAATGTAAGGTGGGAGTACTGTAATTACCTAACGTTACATTATTATTTTCCATAACAATTTAGCCCCCTCCACAATATTAACCCGACGTTAAAACAGAAATAGCTATTTATTGATTAGCAATTGCCGAATCATGTGGCATTAGCTTAATGCTAAAAAGCCAGGTTACTATCACATTCTGTAACAGACAAATAATTTCATGTAGGCTAACGTTACCTACCTGCTACCTCTGTCTTTTTCTCGTTTCTCCTCCTCCTCTTTTCTCTTTTTTCTTCCCTGGGCACCTGACAGTTTTGACCGTTTTGACATCTTGTGTTGATGTTTTGACGTGGTGAGTCCAAAAAGAGTCATGATACGGGAAGGGAGGGGGCGCACCGTGCGGGGCCCTTAGCATTTGCCTATACGGCCTATGCCACGGGCCGGCCCTGTTTGTATGACATATATGTTGAGTAAGAAGGACCACCGAGACAGAATAGTACTTGGCCAAGTTTTACTAAAGCTTTAGGAGACCAGCCCTTACAATGACCTGGACATTCGAAAGTTATCTTGCCGTCTGAGAAGTGTTTTATCTGAAATAGCTGCAATCACTTTCTCTTAAGGTATTCATGTGTGATTTCCACAAGCGTCTGTACAGACGGAAGGAGAAACACGGGCATGTCTGGATGACTGGACTCCATATTTCCAGTGGTTAGCTCCGAGTTACGAAACCGCTTTATTATGAAGTTGGCTGTGGCGCGTTCTTTCTGATGTCACTTCGTCTCCGAACTCAGTTTGTAAACGATCAATGAGTCCGTACAAAGCTAAGAGCCGGCCTGAGAGTCAAGAAATAGACGGCACACTTATCCGTGTAAAAAATTATCTAAACGATTGTTTAGTGTGGCCGAAATGGGGCTTAGGCTAAATAATTATTAGTTGAATGAGTTATCCAGCTTAATGTAGACAGGGTATGAGTGTGCTCAGCTTATAGGACCTTTGGTAAAAGATTACCTCGAAATTCCAAACGTGGGTGAGTACATCAACATTATCTTTCCAACCCTACACACCATGATACGATTCAGGCTGAGGGTATTCCTCTTTGGTATAGTGTCAAGAAGTGGGATGATTAGCCATGAGACCAGGGAAAACATTTTTTATAGACTGCCAACAACTTTTTTTTAAAAGCACCATTCCAGGCTGTGGTAGCTGTAGGTTGGCTCAGTGGTAGATATATGATTAGCACCACTGTGGCAGGGGACGCATGCCCCATTAATGACCCGTAGCTGGGCCTCTGCAGTTTGGGACAAAACAGCTCCCTCAGCACTGAAGGAGCTGCTTTCGTCTTTGGAGATGTTATGTGCTGTGACATGCAGTAGCTCCTGACAGGCTATTTAAAAACGGCCAAGGGGGCACAGACATGAGGGGTGTGAGGGAATGTAAGGCCACTGTGTGCATTTCCTCATCACCAGACAGACCAGACTTTATTATCTCATTAGGTGTTGTTCTCGCTCCTGGTTTGAAACCAAACAGGACCCTCTAAGTGTACTGTACTGGTCAGTTGTGGTCTTATCTCTTTGCAATCTTTGGAAATGTAGCATGTTTAAAGCCACTTGTCAAATGTCTGACATGGTAAGTTATTGTAATTATTCAATACATGGATGGTTAATGTGGAGCTGTTGGGGTGTTTGCATAATCAGAGTCATGCTCGTTTTGTTGGAAGATACTGTAGATCAGGGGTCACCAACGGGGTGCCCGCGGGCACCAGGTAGCCCGTAAGGACCAGATGAGTAGCCCGCTGGCCTGTTCTAAAGATAGCTCAAATAGCAGCACTTACCAGTGAGCTGCCTCTATTTTTTAAATTTTATTTATTTACTAGCAAGCTGGTCTCGCTTTGCCCGACATTTTTACTTCTAAGAGAGACAAAACTCAAATAGAATTTGAAAATCCAAGAAAATATTTTAAAGACTTGGTCTTCACTTGTTTAAATAAATTCATTATTTTTTTTACTTTGCTTCTTATAACTTTCAGAAAGACAATTTTAGAGAAAAAATACAACCTTAAAAATGATTTTAGGATTTTTAAACACATATACCTTTTTACCTTTTAAATTCCTTCCTCTTCTTTCCTGACAATTTAAATCAATGTTCAAGTTAAAAAAATTGTTTTTATTGTAAAGAATAATAAATACATTTTAATTTAATTCTTCATTTTAGCTTCTGTTTTTTCGACGAAGAATATTTGTGAAATATTTCTTCAAACTTATTATGATTAAAATTTTTAAAAAAAATTCTGGCAAATCTAGAAAATCTGTAGAATCACATTTAAATCTTATTTCAAAGTCTTTTGAATTTCTTTTAACATTTTTGTTCTGGAAAATCTAGAAGAAATAATGATTAGTCTTTGTTAGAAATATAGCTTGGTCCAATTTGTTATGTATTCTGAAAAAGTGTAGATTGGATTTTAACCTTTTTAAAACATGTCATCAAAATTCTAAAATTAATCTTAATCAGGAAAAATTACTAATGATGTTCCATAAAACATTTTTTTTTTTATTTTTAAAAAAAAGATTTGAATTAGCTAGTTTTTCTCTTTTTTTCAGTTGAATTTTGAATTTTAAAGAGTCGAAATTGATGATAAACTATGTTTCAAAATTAATTGTCATTTTTTTCGTGTTTTCTCCTCTTTTAAACCGTTCAATTAAGTGTAAATATCATTAATTATTAATAATAACATAGAGTTAAAGGTAAATTGAGCAAATTGGCTATTTCTGGCAATTTATTTAAGTGTGTATCAAACTGGTAGCCCTTCGCATTAATCACTACCCAAGAAGTAGCTCTCGCTTTCAAAAAGGTTGGTGACCCCTGCTGTAGATGATATCATATTTACTTGTTTGCATGGTTGTTCAAGCGATGTGTGTGTGTGTGTGTGTCCTCTGGCCCCCTTTTTGTTTTGCATACAATTACGTCTTTATTGAAGCATGACCACAGGGCGATAAAATGGTGAGGAGTTTGCACATTTTTGGTTTCCATTTGTCGACTAAAGCGGAACTTTAGGGACCCTGTTTGACCACTTCAAAGTTTTTGCAAAAGGAAACAGTCCTTTTACACACTCAAAAGGGAAACGGCACTATTATTAAAGGCCTACTGGAATGCGATTTTCTTATTTAAACGGGGATAGCAGGTCCATTCTATGTGTCATACTTGATCATTTCGTGATATTGCCATATTTTTGCTGAAAGGCTTTAGTAGAGAACATCGACGATAAAGTTCGCAACTTTTGGTCGCTGATAAAAAAGCCTTGCCTGTACCGGAAGTAGCGTGACGTCACAGGTTGTGGAGCTCCTCACATCTGCACATTGTTTACAATCATGGCCACCAGCAGCGAGAGCGATTCGGACCGAGAAAGCGACGATTTCCCCATTAATTTGAGCGAGGATGAAAGATTTGTGGATGAGGAAAGTGAGAGTGAAGGACTAGAGGGCATGCCACAAATTATTCCCGCATAACAAACACCTCCCCCCTCCCGTCCATATAACCCGCCAATACAACTCAAACACCCGCACAACACACTCAATCCCACAGCCCGTAGTACCGTTCACCTCCGCAAAGTTCATACAGCACATATATTTCCCCAAAGTCCCCAAAGTTACGTACGTGACATGCACATAGCGGCACACACGTACGGGCAAGCGATCAAATGTTTGGAAGCCGCAGCTGCGCACTCACGGTACCGCGTATCCAACTCAAAGTCCTCCTGGTAAGAGTCTCTGTTGTCCCAGTTCTCCACAGGCCAATAGTAAAGCTTGACTGTCATCTTTCGGGAATGTAAACAATGAAACACCGGCTACGTGTTTGTGTTGCTGCAGCCGGCCGCTAATACACCGCTTCCCACCTACAACTTTCTTCTTTGCTCTCTCCATTGTTCATTGAACAAATTGCAAAAGATTCACCAACACAGATGTCCAGAATACTGTGGAATTTTGCGATGAAAACAGACGACTTAATAGCTGGCCACAATGCTGTCCCAAAATGTCTGTCACGATCGGGGGGGTCGCAGCTTGCTGCGCGGTTGTTCTCCCAATGCAAAGGAACGGCTCCGGACGAAGGCGTAAGGTAGGAAGTGATTTATTTATCATAAATCATCCAATAAACAAAAACAACAAGGATGCGTGCAGAGCGCACGGGAAGTTAAGGAACTATTACTTAGCATAGGCAAAAGACAAGGAACACTAGAACTCAAAAACTCACGTGACAAGTGCATGGAGCAAACACAATGAGAGCAGGACGAGTGACTGGCAAAGGCAACTTAAATAATGCCTCTGATTAGCGCTCGGGAAGCAGGTGAGCGGGCGAGCACTAATCAGAGACAGGTGCACACAAAGAGTGACCATGACAACCAAAACAAACTCACAGGAGCACAACAAATAACAAAAGGAGTCCAAAATTAACAGAAAACACAAAAACATGATCCGGACCATGGATCATGACAGTACCCCCTCCTCAAGGACAGATACAAGATGTCCATATGAAAACAAAAACAAAAAACAAGCAGGGTCAAAAGTCACGGGCGGGCGGAGGGAGGACTTGGAGGTGGGTCGCCAGGCCAAGTGTCCCCGAATCCACCGAGGCAAAGTCAAGTGGCGGCGGCGAGTGGAACGCCGCTGCAGCAAGCGAGGCGGGCGACCAGGGAATGGCCACATTCGTGGCCGACGGGGAGGTGGGCGCACTTGGCGAGGCGGACGACCAGGGAGCGGCCACATCCGTGGTCGACGAGGAGGTGGGCGTGTCGGCGCCGTCATGGCAGGCGTGGCAGCAGGCACCGGCGCCGTCATGGCAGGCGTGGCAGCAGGCACCGGCGGCGAGTCTGGCGTAACAGCAGGTACCACCGGCGAGTCTGGCGTGGTTGCAGGTACCACCGGCGAGTCTGGTGTGGTTGCAGGTACCACCGGCGAGTTTGGCGTGATTGCAGGTACCACCGGCGAGTCTGGCGTGCTTGCAGGTACCACCGGCGTCTGGCGTGGTACAAGTACCGCAGGCGTCTGGCGAGGAGCAGGTGCAGGCGTCTGCCGAGGAGCAGGTGCAGGCGTCTGCCGAGGAGCAGGCGCAGGCGTCTGCCGAGTTGCAGGCGCAGGCGTCTGCCGAGGTGCAGGCGTCTGCCGAGGTGCAGGCGTCTGCCGAGGTGCAGGCGTCTGCCGAGGTGCAGGCGTCTGGCGAGGAGCAGGTGCAGGCGTCTGGCGAGGAGCAGGTGCAGGCGTCTGGCGAGGAGCAGGTGCAGGCGTCTGGCGAGGAGCAGGTGCAGGCGTCTGGCGAGGAGCAGGTGCAGGCGTCTGGCGAGGAGCAGGTGCAGGCGTCTGGCGAGGAGCAGGTGCAGGCGTCTGGCGAGGAGCAGGTGCAGGCGTCTGGCGAGGAGCAGGTGCAGGCGTCTGGCGAGGAGCAGGTGCAGGCGTCTGGCGAGGAGGAGGTGCAGGCGCCTGCCGAGGAGCAGGTGCAGGCGTCTGCCGAGGAGCAGGTGCAGGCGTCTGCCGAGGAGCAGGTGCAGGCGTCTGCCGAGGAGCAGGTGCAGGCGTCTGCCGAGGAGCAGGTGCAGGCGTCTGCCGAGGAGCAGGTGCAGGCGTCTGCCGAGGAGCAGGTGCAGGCGTCTGCCGAGGAGCAGGTGCAGGCGTCTGCCGAGGAGCAGGTGCAGGCGTCTGGCGAGGTGCAGGTACGGGTGCCTGTCGGGGTGCAGGTACGGGTGCCTGCCAGGGTGCAGGTACGGGTGCCTGCCGGGGTGCAGGTACGGGTGCCTGCCGAGGAGCAGGTGCAGGAACTGGAGATGGTGGCGTCTGCAGGCCCACCGGAGATGCTGGCGGCTTCTGCAGGCCCACCGGAGATGCTGGTGGCGTCTGCAGGCCCACCGGAGATGCTGGTGGCGTCTGCAGGCCCACCGGAGATGCTGGTGGCGTCTGCAGGCCCACCCGGGCTGAGGTTAGCCATGAGCATGGCAGAGGTGGTCTCGCTGGGGGTTGCGGCTTGGCATGCCGACGGACTGGTGGTGGAGGACGGGCTGGAGGTTGCGGCTTGGCAGGCCGAAAGACTGGTGGTGGCGGCCGGGATGGAGGTTGCTGCCTGGCTGGGCGCAGCCGAGCAGCCCCACCAGCACAGCTCCCGGCCCCAGCCCCCCCCTCAAGGGGCGGATACCAGACGCGCTGCTTGCGGTCTGGAACAGTCTTTACGGGTGGGTGGCGGGAAGTCAGGAGGGGGGCAAAATCCTCCCCTCTAAATTGTCCAAAATGTCTTTTCCCACCCCCCACCTGAGGTCTTTTGGGAGGATGAGAGGAAAAAGTCACTGACGCGGGCGGGGCTAGAGTCCTAGGGGGCGGAGCTTGGCACTCAGAAGGAGACTGTGGCTGACATCTAAATTTCAAAAGAATGTCCTGACAAGGTATAATTTTAGAATTAAAGTCTTTAGGAGGTTGTTGACGCAAGGAGACAGAATTCAGAAAAAAAAAATTCTGGGCCATGACGTCATCAGCCGTGGACGGAGTGACGTCATCGGGGGAAGGATACTGGGCTGCCTGCAACTTGCTTCGGTCCGGGGGAGGAGCTTGCGGGAGTGACGCGTTCTGACGGCGAGGCGAAGCCCTTCTGGACGGCTTCCGCCTTTGCCTGCGCGTCCGGTACTGCTGTGTAGCGGCGATGTCTTCGGACCAGAGGGAGTCGATGGGGATAAGGGAGCCTCCAGGTCCCCACATAAGGTTCGACCTCTCCTCCGTCGAATAGCGAAGCGTCTCCACTTCCATCGCTCGCAACACCATGCGCGTACCTTCATCCATCTTCCCCTGGTCCGTTTGCGGGAGAACGGATGGCTGCTCTCATTCTGTCACGATCGGGGGGTCGCAGCTTGCTGCGCGGTTGTTCTCCCAATGCAAAGGAACGGCTCCGGACGAAGGCGTAAGGTAGGAAGTGATTTATTTATCATAAATCATCCAATAAACAAAAACAACAAGGATGCGTGCAGAGCGCACGGGAAGTTAAGGAACTATTACTTAGCATAGGCAAAAGACAAGGAACACTAGAACTCAAAAACTCACGTGACAAGTGCATGGAGCAAACACAATGAGAGCAGGACGAGTGACTGGCAAAGGCAACTTAAATAA
Source organism: Entelurus aequoreus (assembly GCF_033978785.1). Taxonomy (NCBI): domain Eukaryota; kingdom Metazoa; phylum Chordata; class Actinopteri; order Syngnathiformes; family Syngnathidae; genus Entelurus; species Entelurus aequoreus. Next base: position 52,863,073 of record NC_084747.1, on the reverse strand, counting down.
TGCCTCTGATTAGCGCTCGGGAAGCAGGTGAGCGGGCGAGCACTAATCAGAGACAGGTGCACACAAAGAGTGACCATGACAACCAAAACAAACTCACAGGAGCACAACAAATAACAAAAGGAGTCCAAAATTAACAGAAAACACAAAAACATGATCCGGACCATGGATCATGACAATGTCCTCTACAATCCGTGACGTCACGCGCAGGCGTAATCATACCGAGACGTTTTCAGCAGGATATTTCTCGGGAAATTTAAAATTGCACTTTATAAGTTAACCCGGCCGTATTGGCATGTGTTGCAATGTTAAGATTTCATCATTGATGTATAAACTATCAGACTGCGTGGTCGGTAGTAGTGGGTTTCAGTAGGCCTTTAAATCATTGACAATCCCTATGTGAGACAAGAACACACATCTTTCTCTTTTTTGTGTGTGGTCTACACAGTAAAAACATGCTAGCAAGAGGCGGCTAACAATGCAGATAATGGGTATACAATCTGTTTTGCATATAGGAAGCCCTCCAAAAACATTCCAAAACCTCCAACAACATTTTATATATGTCAGGCTTGGTCAAAAGGATAGGACTCAGATGCAGAGTAGGGAATATTTCGGCAGGCTTTTATTTTGACAGCCTCCTTTCAACTCCAGAGTCAGGGTAATATAATATATACAATAACAAAACTAGTCGGCGAAAAAGGTTCCAAAAAAAAGGAACAACCGAAAATAACTCCGAAAGGAGGAAAACACAAAAACAATGACAAACTATAATTGGCGCCGTGTATGCTATGTCACTCAAAAATTTGATGAAAGAAAGATTCGTAAGAAAAGTTGAAAACTCACCACTTCGGCTGTAAAACTAAATAACACAAAATCACTCTGCTGAGGAGGAGAAAAAGAAAACTCAAAATAGCAACGAAGGAATTCAGAATCAAGGTATATAAACGTGAGACGAGGCACGGCATGGACGGGGAGCTAGAGAGGCACGAATACACGAGACAATCTGGCACAGAACAAGGGGAGGCGTGGGCTTATAAGACACATGAGGGTAATGGGAAACAGGTGGAAACAATCAGGGGTCGGGGATGATGTCAGACTGATGACACAAAAGGAAGGGCAAGTGATCTGAAACGAGAGGAGTTACTTTTCAAAGTAAAACATGCAATTCACAAGACAGAAGAAACCAAGACAAGACATCCCTCACCGCGGTGTGACAATATACATACTGGTCCAAGGTCCAAGGAACAAGGAAACATGACCACATCATTCCTGTACTGGTTTCTCTCCACTGGCTGCCTGTTTTTAGAATTTAGTTCAAAATGTTATTGTTTTTAAATCTATCCATGGGCTGGCTCCACCATATATATCGTACTCACTTATTCCGCATACCCCGATCCGAGCTCTAAGGACATCTGACCAGTGCTTTTTAGAATGCCCAAGGTGGAGACTGAGGACTGGAGGAGACAGGGCTTTTGCGGTAGCAGGCCCTCAACTCTGGAACGCTCTCCTTTGGAATCTCAGAGCGGCAACATCTCTCGATACTTTTAAATCTTCTTTAAAAGCTCACTTATTTGCGGTAGCGTTCAACACAAGCTGAGATGGACATACAGTACAGGCCAAAGGTTTGGACACACCTTCTCATTCAATGTGTTTGATTTATTTTCATGACTATCGTAGATAGTCACTGAAAGCATCAAAACTATGAATGAACACATGTGGAGTTATGTACTTAACAAAAAAAGGTGAAATAACTGGAAAAAAATGTTATATTCTGTTTTCTTCAAAATAGCCACCATTTGCTCTGATTACTGCTTTGCACACTCTTGGCATTCTCTCGATGAGCCTAAAGCACACCTGTGAAGGGAAAACCATTTTAGGTGACTACCTCTTGAAGCTCACTACACACCGTAGGATAAAATAGCTCACCGCCAACAAGCTGGCGCTCCTCAAAGTAAACTAATGCCGGGGGTGGATCTACACCTGACGTCAACTGTAATGATACCAAGAACAAGATCATATATAGTCAATATTACTTTGATTACATCAATATTTTTATCGTCACAAAATCTTTTTCCCTTTAAAAAAATATATACATTATGTTTATTAACTCAGGAAATACGTCCATGGACACCTGAGGACTTTAAATGTATGACCCTGTAACTAGTTGTTATCGGATCGATACCCAAATTTGTGGTAAAGCATCCAAACAACAGAAGAATACGTGCTTATTACATCTTGATAGAAGTGTAGATAGAACATGTTAAAACAGAAAAGAACCAGATATTACCAGTAAATGGATAAGTAGATTAATAATACATTTTCTACTGCTTGTCCTTCCTAACTTTGACGAAATAATAAAATGAGAAACAACACAATATGTAACTGCGTAGTCAGTATCATTTAAGGACAACATTGTTCTTCGGTTGCAATAGGAAACGTAAATTTAATGTACCGTAAGATGTATACATACTGTGTATATATATATGGTAACACTTTAGTATGGGGAACATATTGTAAGTAACTAAGACTTAATTTAGAGTTATTTGGTTAGGGTTATTTGGTTAGGGTTAGGGTTAGGACCATGCAGAATAAGGCATTAATAAGTACTTAATAATGACTAATTAAGAGCCAATATGTTACTAATTTGCATGTTAATAAGCAACTAATTAATAGTGAATATGTTCCACATACTAAAGTGTTACTATATATATATATATATATATATATATATATATATATACAGTCAAGGTTTCTGTGGTTTATCCGTTATACAGTGCTCAATAATAGAGTGGAATATATGTTAGGTCAGGAAGAAACACAGAGGCTATTTCATCCCTAAAAGCCTGTTTCACAGGTTTCTCTGCTATATATATATACAGTCAAGGTTTCTGTGGTTTATCCGTTATACAGTGCTCAATAATAGAGTGGAATATATGTTAGGTCAGGAAAAAACACAGAGGCTATTTCATCCCTAAAAGCCTGTTTCACAGGTTTCTCTGCTCTTCAAAAATCCCCTGAAGAGCAGAGAAACCTACGAAATAGGCCTGTAGGGATGACATAGCCTCTGTGTTTTTTCCTGACCTAACGTGTATATATATATATATATATATATATATATATATATATATATATATATATATATATATATATATATATATATATATATGTATATATAAAACTTAAAAACTTTTGTGAGGTATCTGAGATGTATTTTGTTATATACACTATAGTATCTTTTGAAAGAAGCATCAAAGATGTAATGCACCTGTTGAAACCTGCTCTAAATAACATATTTTCCCCTCGTTGAATAACACACCTGCCTTGTGTCACAACGGCTTCCAATTATTTTCGCAGCCACGTGTGTTGCCTTTTAAAAATAGGTAGGGTTAGACCGGATCAGACGGCGATGCGGGAACAGGGTTGGTAGTAAATGAGCACACTGTGTATATCAAACATGCTGCCATCTGTCAGGAAATGAGCAAATGTGAGTCTGAACTGACACGCTCTTGCTGTCAATGCGTTTACGTTTACCTCACCTGGTGGCTGCTATAGTTAGTCGACAAATCAAAACAGATCAAAGGACCTGCTGTACAACTCTTGTCAAAGATTTTCTATATGACAGGAGCACGGTGCTGTTTTAAGGTCCGGCAAAAATGCAATTCAAAGATCCTCTTTATGACAGGAGTGCTCCTCTCTTTTTAAGGACCTGCTAAAACCTTAGCCCGATCCTGTGGTGTGGGGTGGGGGTGGGGGTTTGGGGGGGGGGGTACAGGTGTGTTTGTGGAAGAGTACCACAAAAGGTACGTCTTACGTCTTACTGTAGAATGTTTAATGGCCCCATTAGTCGCGGTATAAAGGTTAAAAAGTCCCACTGATAGTCACATACACACTGGGTGTGGTGAAATTACCCTCTGCATTTGACCCATCCATCCCCTTGTACCACCCTCTGGGAGGTGAGGGGAGCAGTGAACAGCAGCGTGTGTCGCGCTCGGGAGTCATTTTGGTGATTTTGCCCCCCGATTCCAACCTTTGATGCTGAGCGCCAGGCAGGGAGGGAATGGGTCCCATTTTTATAGTCTTTGGTATGACTATACCTGACACATGATACGTGACAAATTCGAGCGGCACATTTTCCAATTTAGCCGCCAGATGGCGGCAGAGTGTTGAATGTCTTTAAGTGTTTTGTGGTATTCAGACATTCCCACAGCGTCAGTTGCTATGTAGAGCGGTATGAGGCCATATGAATCCCTTCCCTACTGTAGGTTCCAACGTCTCACTAGGAGACAGGAAGTCCCAAGGGGTCTGATCGGACTAGGGTTGTCCAAATACCAATATTTTGCTACCGGTACCAAAATGTATTTCGATACTTTTCAAAATAAAGGGGACCAAACAATGCATTATTGGTTTTATTTCAACAGAGAATAGTAGGATATAGTGTGAATGTTGTCCGTCTAAGAGTGTTGGCCCTGCGATGAGGTGGCGACTTGTCCAGGGTGTACACCGCCTACCGCCTGAATGCAGCTGAGCTAGGCTCCAGCACCCCCCGCGACCCTAAAAGGGACAAGCGGTAGAAAATGGATGGATGGATGGATGTTTCTTACTGCAATCAGCAGTATTTTCAGGGATAGCTGTCTACCGTTTAGATATTATTTTAACAACCTTGGCTGGCGTGAGCCTCGTTTTGCTTTAGTATGGTGCTGACCAGCAGTGATACCCTCAAATTGCTTTGGCAAGTTGGCGACAGTTCTTTCTTCAAATCAATGACTATTATCCATTTCATCTTTTCAGCATTATCTTTCATACTCTCTTTCTTCCTTACAATAGTTACAAAGTTATGTCGATCTCTAGCTATAAGCTAATGCTAGCGAGTAAAACTTGATGGTTTGGTTTGGTCTTACGGTGTTCCCTGGCACCTGAGTAATAGCGAGCATTCTTGTAACTCAAATGTTTGCGTTCAACTCAAACTATAACAATTAGCCGAGACGGGTCTTATCTGTTTCTGTATCTATATCCATTTCTAGGCACAGCCAGGGCGTTGAGGGGATCCAGTTTGGTGACTGCAGGATTAGGTCTCTGTTTCTTGCAGATTATGTGGTCCTGATGGCTTCATCTGGCCAGGATCTTCAGCTCTCACTGGATCGATTCGCAGCCCAGTGTGAAGCGACTGGGATTAGAATCAGTACCTCCAAGTCCGAGTCCATGGTTCTCGCCCGGAAAAGGGTGGAGTGCCATCTCTGGGTTGGGGAGGAGATCTTGCCCCATCAAATCGAATCAAATCAACTTTCTTTATAAAGCACATGTAGAGGAGTTCAAGTACCTCGGAGTCTTGTTCACGAGTAGGGGAAGAGTAGATCGTGAGATCGACAGGCGGGTCGGTGCGGCGTCTTCAGTAATGCGGACGTTGTATCGATCCCTTGTGGTGAAAAGTAGCTGAGCCGGAAGGCAAAGCTCTCAATTTGCCGGTCGATCTACGTTCTCATCCTCACCTATGGTCATGAGCTTTGGGTTATGACCGAAAGGACGAGATCGCGGGTAGAAGCGGCCGAAATGAGTTTCCTCCGCCGGGTGGTGGGGCTCTCCCTTAGAGATAGGGTGAGAAACTCTGTCATCCGGGAGGAGCTCAAAGTAAAGCCGCTGCTCCTCCACATCGAGAGGAGCCAGATGAGGTGGTTCGGGCATCTGGTCAGGATGCCAACCGAACGCCTCCCTAGAGAGGTGTTTAGGGCACGTAAATGGGTTACACTTGCATAGCGTTTTTCTACCTTCTAGGTACTCAATGCGCTTTGACACTATTTCCACATTCACCCATTCACATGCATTCACACACACATTCACACACTGATGGCGGGAGCTGCCATGCAAGGCGCTAACCACGACCCATCAGGAGCAAGGACACAACGGACGTGACTAGGGTGGTAGAAGTCGGGGATCGAACCAGGAACCCTCAGGTTGTTGGCACGGCCATTCTCCCAACCAAGCCACCTCGTCCGAACGGTAGGAGACCACGGGGAAGACCCAGGACATGTTGGGAAGACTATGTCTCCCGGCTGGCCTGGGAACGCCTCGGGATCCCCCCGGCAGGAGCTGGACGAAGTGGCTGGGGCAGTGGTTCTTAACCTTGTTGGAGGTACCGAACCCCACCAGTTTCATATGCGCATTCACAGAACCCTTCTTTAGTGAAAAATAAAATGTTGTTTTTTTTCAAATTCAAGACAAAGTTATATGTTTTTGGTAACACTTTAGTATGGGGAACCTATTCCAAGTAACAAAGACTTAATTTAGAGTTTTTTGGACACTAGGGGAACATATTCTAAGTAATATAGACTTAATTTAGAGTTATTTGGTTAGAGTTAGGGTTAGGGCCAGGGTTAGAGGGTTAGGGTTATAATAAGACCATGCTGAATAAGGCATTATTAAGTACTTAATAATGACTAGTTAAGAGGCAATATGTTACTAATTTGCATGTTAATAAGCAACTAATTAATGGTGAATATGTTCCCCATACTAAAGTGTTACCATGTTTTTTTTACTGGTGCACAAAATTAACCGTGCATGAACATCACCTTGTTCAAAGAACAAAACCAACACAGTGCATAAACTCACAACAAATTACACACCTGCAAATCAGTCTGACTTCTGCTGTTGCCGTATCCATAATACGCCGATAGGGAGAAGTTTGTATTTACACGATGAGTCGGGTGTGTTTTGACCTCCGCCGAACCCCTGAGGCCGACTCACCGAACCCCTAGGGTTCGATGGAACCCAGGTTAAGAACCACTGATCTAATGTTTGTCCCAATGTGCTCGCTTTTTATGCTTTATGATCGGCTGACCATATTCTGACCATTTACCATGAATTGATTAACAACACGGTGGGACAGGGGTTAGTGCATGTGTCTCACAATACGAAGGTCCTGAGTAGTCCTGAGTTCAATCCCAGGCTCGGGATCTTTCTGTGTGGAGTTTGCATGTTCTCCCCGTGACTACGTGGGTTCCCTTCGGGTACTCCGGCTTCCTCCCACCTCCAAAAACATGCAACTGGGGATAGGTTGATTGGCAACACTAAAAATTGGCCCTATTGCAGTGGTTCTTAACCTTGTTGGAGGTACCGAACCCCACCAGTTTCATATGCATATTCACTGAACCCTTCTTTAGTGAAAAATAAAATGTTGTTATTTTTCAAATTCAAGACAAAGTTTTATGTTTTTGGTAACACTTAAGTATGGGGAACATATTCTAAGTAACAAAGACTTAATTTAGAGTTATTTGGATAGGGTTAGGGTTAGGGCCAGGGTTAGAGGGTCAGAGTTGTAATAAGGCCATGCCGAATAAGGCATAAATAAGTACTTAATAATGACTAGTTAAGAGCCAATATGTTACTAATTTGCATGTTAATAAGCAACTACTTAATGGTGAATATGTTCCCCATACTAAAGTGTCACCATGTTTTTTTACTGGTGCACAAAATGAACCGTGCATGAACATCACCCTGTTCAAAGAACAAAACCAACAGGTGCATAAACTCACAACAAATTACACACCTGCAAATCAGTCTGACTTCTGCTGTTGCCATATCCGTAATACGCCGATAGGGAGAAGTTTTTATTTACACGATGAGTCGGGTGTGTTTTGACCTCCGCCGAACCCCTGAGGCCGACCCTAGGGTTCGATCGAACCCAGGTTAAGAACCACTGGGCTGGGGAGAGGGAAGTCTGGGCTTCTCTGCTTAGGCTGCTGCCCCCGCGGCCCGACTCCGGATACGCGGAGGAAAATTGATGGATGGATGAATGGGTCTTATCTCAAAACAAAAAGTTGGGGCACTGTTAAATCCAGGTACCACTGTACTCCACAAATTTGAGTCAAAGATCCTCTCCGTGACAGAAGTGTTCTGCTGCTTTTAAACATTCTCTGCAAAAAAAAAAGGTAGTCAAAGCTTGGGGATATGAAAGCAGAGCTTTGACATTTTGTGAACCTCAAGTATTAAGGACAAGCGGTAGAAGATGGATGGATGGATAATGTAAAAAAAAAACAAAGATCCTTTGTTTTTTCCAGATTCTAATGCAAAAATGTTGGTAATTATCCCTAATGATTGAACTGAACTTGTGCCTGTTTGTGTGTGCGGTCCTCAGGGACACTTTGCGATGATTGTTAATGACAAGTTTGTTTATGTGCACTCTGATCGCGAGCAGAGGACTGCCGTAGGAGCAGGTGTTAAGACGACTAAGCTGTGTTGCATAATTAGGCAAAATAAAAGCATCATCACTGTCTAAGCTGTTTGTGTGTTTGGCCATATGGACTGTAATTAGTGCAGGAAGCCAAGGTCAGAAAGGAAAACAGGGGAACGGCCCTTTGATGTGTTAGTGTTGCGAGTGTGCAGATTATATGCAGCCCAAAGCAAGAAATGTACTTCTCCTGAAAATATAAAATGCATGTTCATGCCAACCTGCACTGTGTGGGTTCTTGTGGATGACACCGGGGTTTGCAGGGCTCAGCAGCCAGGCAGCCACACATTGTGTTTAAAAGTATGCCTTTTTATCTGTCTTAAGTGCTGCTCAGTCAACCACTCTCTATCTTACAAGCCGGATAGATAGATAGTCATGTGATCAGAGCCTTGCTGTTTGTCCAGCAAAGTGAGGGGATAAGCGCACGCACGAGTGCCCCCAGCCCAAGTACTGTACACAAAAAAACAGGATTAAACATTGTGTTTGCAGAATGTGACGGAAGGATCGAATGATCTTGGAGGGGACTTCATTTTGCGCTTCCTGACTCACATTTTGTTTATCAGACTGGTCCGCATGGCTTTGTGTCCACGGTGTGAACAAACACTCCAAACTCGGAACCACTTGCAGAGTTTCGTAGGCAGAAAAGTGAAAGGAATAGTATGACAATTTAGACTGGTCGCCAGTCAATGGCAGGCCACATATAGACAATTAACACTCACATACTGTCAATACGTGGACCTTGGAGTTTGTTTTCCCGGAATGCAAAGGAAAGTTGGCGCGGGCAAGGCGTGAATGTAAGTACATGATTTATTAAAACACTAACAAACTACAAAAAAAAGGAAGCAAACAAAAGGCGCGCACATTGGCGGAGAACAAACTTGACTATCCATCCATCCATCCATCTTCAACCGCTTATCCGGAATCGGGTCGCGGGGACACCAGCTCCAGCAAAGACCCCCAGACTTCCCTCTCCAGAGCAACATTTGCGACTTCCTCCTGGGGAATCCCGAAGCGTTCCCAGGCCAGAGAGGAGATGTAATCCCCCCATCTGGTCCTTGGCCTGCCGGGGGGCCTCCTCCCAGTGGGACGTGCAACGAGGACCTCCCTAGGGAGACGCTCGTGAGGCATCCGCACGAGATGCCCGAACCACCTAAGCTGGCTCCTTTCCAAGCGAAGGAGCAGCGGCTCTACTCCGAGTCTCTCTCGGGTGACTGCACTTCTCACCCTATCTCTAAGGGAGATGCCAGCCACCCTTCTGAGGAAACTCATTTCGGCCGCTTGTATCCGCGATCTTATTCTTTCGGTCATTACCCACACTTCATGACCATAGGTGAGAGTAGGAATGTAGATAGCTCGGTAGACCGAGAGCTTTGCCTTCTGGCTCAGCTCCCGTTTCGTCACAACAGTGCGGCAGAGAGACTGCAATACTGCCCCAGCTGCTCCGATTCTCCGGCTGATTTCCTTCTCCATCTTTCCCTCACTCGTGAACAAGACCCCGAGATACTTAAACTCCTCCACCTGGGACAAAGTCCTGTCCCCTACCCGGACTGTACAAACCATCGGTTTCCTGCTGAGAACCATGGCCTCAGATTTGGAGATGCTGATCCTCATTCCAGCCGCTGAACACTCGGCTGCGAACCGATCCAGTGAGAGCTGAAGGTCACGAACCGAAGGTGCCATCAGGACCACATCATCTGCAAACAGCAGTGACGCAACCTTTAGCCCCCCGAGACGTATACCCTCTCCGCCATGGCCACGACTCCGCCTAGAAATCCTGTCCATGAAAATCACAAACAGGATAGGTGACAGAGCGCAGCCCTGGCGGAGACCAACCCCCACTGGAAACGGATCCGACTTACATCCAAGCACCCGGACACAACTCTCGCTCACAAACTTGACTAATGAAACCAAAAGACTAGCACAAAGGCAATTAACTATGAACACGAAACAGAAACACTTACTGTGGCACGGCATGAAGCATGAACTATGGTAAACAGGAATATCGTGTGTAGCAGTAGCATGGATGGATAGATAATGTCACCAGGACGAACAACAGAAACAGACCGGCTTAAATAGCAGTGACATGATCAGTGAAAACAGGTGCGTGACTCAAAACGTGAAACAGGTGCGTGACATGACAAGTGAAAACTAATGGGTTGCTATGGTGACAACAAACAAAAGTGCACAAAGAGTCCAAAAACCAAACCGAACATGACTAAAACAAAACATGATCACACAGACATGACACATACACACCTACGGATGATTAGGGGACTCCAGTTAACTTAAGATGTAGGGTACGGCCCAAAAGTTTGGACACACCCTTTCATTTCAATGCGTTTTCTTTATTTTCCTTTTCAGTGGCCTTGTGGTTTGAGTGTCCGCCCTGAGATCGGTAGGTCGTGATTTCAAACCCCGGCCGAGTCATACCAAAGACTACAAAAATGGGACCCATTACCTCCCTGCTTGGCACTCAGCATCAAGGGTTGGAATTGGGGGTTAAATCACCAAAATGATTCCCGGGCGCGGACACCGCTGCTGCTCACTGCTCCCCTGTGGGGATGGGTCAAATGCCGAGGATAATTTCACCGCACCTAGTGAGTGTGTGACAATCATTGGCACTTTAACTTTAACTTTTAACTTTATTTACTTTGTAGATTGTCACTATGACACATGTGAAGTGAAAACCCTTTCAGGTGACTACCTCTCGAAGCTCATCGAGAGAATGCCAAGAGAGTGCAAAACAGTAATCAGAGCAAAGGGTGGCTATTTTGAAGAAACTAGAATATAAAACATGTTTTTAGTTATTTCACCTATTTTCGTTAAGGACATAACTCCATGTTTTCATTCATCGTCTTGATGCCTTCAGTGACAATCTACAGTGTAAATAGTCATGAAAATAAAGAAAACGCATTGAAACGAGAAGGTGTGTCCAAACTTTTGGCCTGTGCTATATATTTTTGGAATATGGGAGGAAGCCGGACTACCCTTGAGAAAACCCACGGCTGCACAGGAAGGACATGGTCACAGAGATGCCCAAACTGATATTTTGAACCCAGATCTCCTGACTGTGCAGCCTCCATGCTAACCACCAGGCCAAACACCATAAAACAACATAGATAAGTTGTACATAGTAGTTTGGTACTGATCCAAATGAGAATATCTGGCCTTTGCAGAGGTTTATACCAGGGATGCTCAAATCGATGGCTGGCTGAAAGTTGACTTCCTAAGTTAGATTCAATACATATTCATAACAGCCTCTTTCAAACTCACACAGCCAATGATGATGTCCATAAGGCTAAGTAGTTGCCATCTAATGACCGTAACAATATATATGACTGTACTGCATGTGGATAAACTCTTTCTGTTTATTTATATTTCATATTCCAGATCATTTCATTTGAGTTCAAATGTTCGATGGTAGTCTTCATATTGACAATACATTAAATTAAATAATTTATATAGATGCAGATAAATGCTTTAAAATGTAATATCGGAAATTATCGGTATTGTTTTTTTTATTATCGGTATAGTTTTTTTTTGTTTTTTTTTAATTAAATCAACATAAAAAACACAAGATACACTTACAATTAGTGCACCAACCCAAAAAAACTCCCTACCCCATTCCCACGCATTCACACTCATTCACACAAATCTTAATCTTGATTTAATCCAAGATTAAATTATTATATAATGTAGGAACCAGAAATATTAATAACAAAAAGAAACAACCCTTTTGTTACCAATGTATATCAATACAGTCTGCAAGGGATACAGTCCGTAAGCACACATGATTGTGTGTGCTGCTGGTCCACTAATAGTACTAACCTTTAACAGTTAATTTTACTCATTTTCATTAATTACTATTTTCTATGTAACTGTTTTTAATTGTTTTACTTTCTTTTTTATTCAAGAAAATGTTTTTAATTTATTTATCTTATTTCATTTTATATATTTTTTTAAAAAGGACCTTGTCTTCACCATACCTGGTTGTCCAAATTAGGCATAATAATGTGTTAATTCCACGACTGTATATGTCGGTATCGGTTGATATCGGTAATTAAGTTTTGGACTTTATCGGAATATCGGATATCGGCAAAAAAGCCAGTATCGGACATCCCTAATCATTTATCTTCTGTCTATCTGTGTTGGCCCTGTGATAAGGTGGCGACTTGTCCAGGGTGTACCCCGCCTTCCGCCCGAATGCAGCTGAGATAGAAAATAGATGAACGGAAATTCATAAAAGGATAATGGATATGTAATTGTCATGACTTGTTACTCCAGATCAAATCTTGTTTTTGTGTGTTATGATTCTCCCTATGTTTTGTGTTTTTAGGGGTGGGAATCATGATGCAAGTGTCTATATTAGCCTACTATCAAAGGCTGACGCAAATCTTCGTTGAGAGAAATGTTAATCTACACATTTTTGCAACATTGGAAATCATTAGTAAAATGGAGGCTTCTCACAGGATGAGATACATTCTGAAAAATTACTGGCTTAGAGTGGCCAAAGCTATAGATGTGTGTGTCCAAGTTTAAGGAAACGGCAGGCTGTCGTCTTCTAATGGATTTATTACAATCTTTGCAAACTGGGGGACGTTTGCTGTGGTCTGGAACAACATGGCACATATGAGAAACTATGAGAAATGCAGCCAATATTACATGCAGACAATGTGAGACAAGAAAATATGATTTAAATACACAGAGGACATAAGGAAAATTAAATGAGCTCAAACATACCCACAAACGAGGCGTAATGATGCAATATGTACATACAGCTAGCCTAACTTGCATGTTCGTATCGATTAGCTTGCGGTCAGGGATTGACCAAATATGCCTGATAAGCACTCCAGCAATTAAATGAAATCAACAGAGCTCACCTTTGTGCATTAACGCACAGCATAAAATGTTTGGTTGACAAAATTAGACAAAGAAGGAGTGGCATAAAAGTGGCAGCGTTGGAGAAAGTTATACACGAAACAAACTACGATGAGTTCAAGGATCGCTGAGATTAGTAGGATAAACGGTGATTGCCAAATACTCTCATCAGTGAAGCATTTTTAATATAAACAGTGGGATTTCTAACACATAGGAAGGTTTGTGTCATGTTTTTCCTCCTAAAAACTTTTTTTCCATTTTCACACATCTCAGAAAAAGGTCCAAAGAGCCACTAGGGCGGCGCTAGAGCCGTGGGTTGCTCACCCCCGCGCTAGACATATGTCAGCGAGCAGCGACTAAGTTTGTGGTAAAAAGCTTGCACCCATTTGCCACAGTAGATGCTCCTTGTTTTCGGTAGGTGAATGTTCAATTGTAGTCAGAGAAAAGTTGCATGTTTTCAGAGTCATATTGTACTAGTGAAACTCAAAAAATTTGAATATCTTGTAAAAGTCCATTCATATCAGCAATTCAACTTTAAATGTGAAACTAATATGTGATATTAACTTTGTATGTATATTCAATTTTGTTGTCATGTTTGATCAAGGTTGATGTATTTATATACCACCATTTTAAAACTGCCCCAAAACATTATATATATATATATATATATATATATATATATATATATATATATATATATATATATATATATATATATATATATATATATATATATATATATATATATATATATATATATATAGGTAAAAGCCAGTGCTTCAAAATTTAACCCTTACACAATATTCTAATTTTGTGACACACAGGATTTTAGATTTTCATTTGTTGCCACTTCAAATCATCAAAATTGAATGAAATAAACATTTGAATGCATCAGTCTGTGTGCAATGAATAAATATAATGTACAAGTTACACCTTTTGAATGCAATTACTGAAATAAATCAAGTTTTTCAAAATATTCTAATTTACTGGCTTTTACCTGTGTATATATATATCTGTGACGTGTGGTGAGGTTCATGGCTGGTGAGGCACTGACTTAATCACAGTCAGATTTACAAACATATGAACCAAAAAGAGTATCTTATTCACCATTTGATTGGCAGCAGTTAACGGGTTATGTTTAAAAGCTCATACCAGCATTCTTTACACATACAAACTGTAGCACACAAAAAAAGCACATTTAATAAAAAAACGTTATTATGGACTTACCTTTACTTATAAATGATGTCCATGCGCCGCTCCTTCTGAATAAAAGCATCGATAACTTGTTTATAGAAGTCTTCCTTATCTTTCTTCAGTTTTTAAAGTCTTTCTGTCTCGATGAACATCTTCCTTTAATTGTTACCTCCTGCTTGGATTGAAAGTCCAGTTGAGAAAACTGTTTTATTTTAGATATGTAATCCTCCATGTTAAAAGTCCAGGCGAGAGGAAAAAATAAACGATCGCTGCTAACTGTAGCTTGTTGTCACTTATTCTGCAGCCGAGTAGTCGCAAGAATGATCCCTGGGATCACTAGCGCCCTCTACCACCATGAGGCGGGATTACTGCGAGCCTCACCCAGTGCGTCTTCGCAGCCGTTTTATTATTGCTCCGCACAAGAAATACGTTACACACATACAGTTGTTGACAAAATACACTGTACATTATATACCTCAGCTAACTAAACTATGGAAATGTATAATATAATTCATATAGCAATACAGTCTCACTGCACAGCAGGCCAGCAGTTAGCCGAGTCATTGCGCAATCCATGGTGAGGCTCAACTGGCTGCTGACTCACCGCAAGTCTCTTCTCAGTATTTGAACGGCAAATGTGAAAATTCAGCGATTTTGAATAAAAATAATCTAAAACTGGTGAAGTTAAATGGAAAATAACTTTATAGTATAATCACTGGATACATATAACAATTTAATATTTTTTAAAATTTTTAAATTTTTTTTCTTTCCATGGGCCTCACCTGCCTCCCCTGACTGCACGTCACTGATATATATATATATATATATATATATATATATATATATATATATATATATATATATATATATATATATATATATATATATATATATATATATATAACTAACTGTTTTAAAAACAGTTAAACATGCATAAAAATAGAAAAAAAAATTGTAAAATTAAAACATAAAAATTTCCATACATATGTCCAGCTCAGCTTATGTTAAGAACCAGAGCAAATAAGTGTGTTTTTAAAGAATATTGTAAAGTTTGGAGAGAAGTTGCAGCTCTGAGATTCAGCGTGAGAGTGTTGCAGAGTTTAGGGCCTGCTACTGCAAAAAGTTCTGTCTCCTCTGATCTTCAGTCTCGATCAATCTCCAAAGCACTGGTCAGATGACCTAAGAGCTCTGACCAGTGGGCATAATAAGTAGGTCAGATATATATGGTGGAGCCAGCTCATGGAGAGATTTGAAAACAAATAATACAAATTTAAACTGACGTCTAAAAACAACAGGCTGTGGAGAGAAACCAGTAGAGGAGAGAAACCATTATGCACACGGGCGTAGCTGCGTTTTGGACCAGTTATAATGGGTGAGTGAAAGACTGATTAATGCCAACGTTACGCGAGTTACGGTAACTCAAGAGAGATGTTTTTAGTGCATTCTAACTGGTTTAAAATTGACCTTCTGAAGTAGTCTGAGCTGGAAGAAGACCCTTTTTTCTTTTTTTTTTTTTACCACTGAGCTTATTTGCTTGTCAAGTTCAAAAGAGTTATCGATAAAAAAGACCAAGACTTTTTGCAGCAGGGTGGCAATGCGCCAAAAGCACTGTTCCGGCAAGAAAAGAGATCGGGTTTCACCAAAAAATGATGATTTCAGTTTTTATGTCATTTAAATTACAAAATTAATGGACACCCAGTCTTTTACCTCTTGTAGACGCTGAAGTGATGCTTCAGGTGAGTCAGTTTTGGAATTACAAGGTAAATACATCTGCTCATCATCCGCAAATAAATGAAAGTGGATTTTATGTTTTTGTTTTTTTTAATTGATCCCAGTGGGAGAATAAAACGGGGCCCAAAATTGATCCTTGAGGCACCTCACAAGTCAGAGGCACCTTTTTTAAAAGGTCCAAGGTTGCCGGTAAAAGACCTGTCTGTCTGATAAGAGTTGAACCACTTTAGGACAGTGCCTTTGAGACCTGTACAAGACCTTAAGACGACGTAAACTATATTGCCAAAAGTATTTGGCCACCTGCCTTGACTCACATATGAACTTGAAGTGCCATCCAATTCCTAACCCATAGGGTTCAATATGATGTCGGTCCACCTTTTGCAGCTATTACAGCTTCAACTCTTCTGGGAAGGCTGTCCACAAGATTGCGGAGTGTGTTTGTAGGAATTTTCGACAATTACTCCGAAAGCGCATTGGTGAGGTCACACACTGAAGTAGTATATATATATATATAGGTAAAAGCCAGTGCTTCAAAATTTAACCCTTACACAATATTCTAATTTTGTGACACACAGAATTTTAGATTTTCATTTGTTGCCACTTCAAATCATCAAAATTAAATGAAATAAACATTTGAATGCATCAGTGTGTGTGCAATGAATAAATATAATGTACAAGTTACACCTTTTGAATGCAATTACTGAAATAAATCAAGTTTTTCAAAATATTCTAATTTACTGGCTTTTACCTGTATATATATATCTGTGACGTGTGGTGAGGTTCATGGCTGGTGAGGCACTGACTTAATCACAGTCAGATTTACAAACATATGAACCAAAAAGAGTATCTTATTCACCATTTGATTGGCAGCAGTTAACGGGTTATGTTTAAAAGCTCATACCAGCATTCTTTACACATACAAACTGTAGCACACAAAAAAGCACATTTAATAAAAAAATGTTATTATGGACTTACCTTTACTTATAAATGATGTCCATGCGCCGCTCCTTCTGAATAAAAGCATCGATAACTTGTTTATAGAAGTCTTCCTTATCTTTCTTCAGTTTTAAAAGTCTCTCTGTCTCGATGAACATCTTCCTTTAATTGTTACCTCCTGCTTGGATTGAAAGTCCAGTTGAGAAAAAAATAAAACGGGGCCCAAAATTGATCCTTGAGGCACCTCACAAGTCAGAGGCACCTTTTTTTAGAAGAAAAAGGTCCAAGGTTGCCGGTAAAAGACCTGTCTGTCTGATAAGAGTTGAACCACTTTAGGACAGTGCCTTTGAGACCTGTACAAGACCTTAAGACGACGTAAACTATATTGCCAAAAGTATTTGGCCACCTGCCTTGACTCACATATGAACTTGAAGTGCCATCCCATTCCTAACCCATAGGGTTCAATATGATGTCGGTCCACCTTTTGCAGCTATTACAGCTTCAACTCTTCTGGGAAGGCTGTCCACAAGGTTGCGGAGTGTGTTTGTAGGAATTTTCGACAATTACTCCGAAAGCGCATTGGTGAGGTCACACACTGAAGTTGGTCGAGAAGGCCTGGCTCTCAGTCTCCGTTCTAATTCATCCCAAAGGTGTTCTATCCGGTTCAGGTCAGGACTCTGTGCAGGCCAGTCAAGTTTATCCACACCAGACTTTGTCATCCGTGTCTTTATGGACCTTGCTTTGTGCACTGGTGCACAGTCATGTTGGAAGAGGAAGGGGCCCCGCTCCAAACTGTTCCCACAAGGTTGAGACATGAAATTGTCCAAAATGTTTTTGTGTCCTGGAGCATCCATCCATCCATTTTCTACCGCTTATTCCCTTCGGGGTCTCAGCTACAATCGGGCATAAGGCAGGGTACACCCACCATAATTCCTCCTCCACCAAATTTCGCACTGGGCACGATGCAGTCCGAAATGTACCGTTCTGCTGGCAACCTCTGAACCCAGACTCGTCCGTCAGATTGCCAGATGGAAAAGCGTGATTCGTCACTCCAGAGAAGGCGTCTCCACTGCTCTAGAGTCCAGTGGCGACGTGCTTTGCATTGGACTTGGTGACGTATGGCTTGGATACAGCTCCTCGGCCATGGAAACCCATTCCATGAAGCTCTCTGCGTACTGTACGTGGGCTAATTGGAAGGTCACATGAAGTTTGGAGCTCTGTAGCAACTGACTGTGCTGAAAATCGGCGACCTCTTTGCACTATGCGCTCCGGAAATTTCACGACTGGATTTGTTGCACAGGTGGCATCCTGTGACAGTTCCACGCTGGAAATCACTGAGCTCCTGAAAGCGGCCCATTCTTTCACAAATGTTTGTAGAAACAGTCTCCATGCCGAAGTGCTTGATTTTATACACCTGTGGCCGGGCCAAGTGATTAGGACACCTGATTCTGATCATTTGGATGGGTGGCCAAATACTTTTGGCAATATAGTGTATGAATGTGGAGGTCTTGCACCTCCGGGTTCCTCGGACCACCAAGTGCAGACATGACAGGCTTGACGGTTTTGTGATTTTGTTTATTTTTCAATGAACTCATCGCTCTGCTTTCCAACAATCGCCTCTCGTGACAGTCTCGTTATTCCGGTTGCTTTTCAGCCATCCGCTCTGGTCTCCGTCTCCGTCTCCATCTCCGTCTCGCTCGTGCTCGTGCTCGGGTTTTCTCTCCACCATCAACCCCTCTCCTCTCGGCTACTGCCCTTTTACAGGGTGACAGGTGATCAGACAAACGTGCCCAGTTGGGCCATCTACGCACCTGTCACTGATCTCGGAGCCGGCCCCGGCACACCCCGTCTCGCTGCAGGTCCGCAGGCCACGCCTCCTCACAATGAAAATGTTGTGGTCACATGCTGCTGTCCAATCTAAAAGCACCAGTGTCAGCTATTAAAAGAAGGTCATTAAAATATATTTTTTAAAAGAGCTGTTTTTGTGCTGTGACGAGATTTAAAACATACTTGGAATGTTTCAGAAATCTCATTTGAAATAAGTTGAGACTGCAGCAACCACCTTTTCTAATATTTTTGATAAAAATGGCCTGTAGTTTGACCAAACAGAAAGGTCCAAGTTATGTTTTTTTTAAAAGAGGTTGTGCAACAGCTTGTTTCAAGCAACAGGGAACGCTACCCGAAATAAGTGAGCAATTCATCATGTTTATTACATGAGGCCCAATAGAGTCAAATACATATTTTAAGAGTCTGCTAGTGAGTGGGCACTCAGATAAATAAAAGGCATACACAATGTGTCACACGGAGAAGCAGATGGGGCAATAGCAGTGAATTCAGGTGGATTTGCGACCCTGTTTAAAAACCACCTGAGCTTTATGACTGTTGTTCGACGCGAGGTTAGGCACGTGTTGTGATTTTGCTGTTTTGACATCTTTTTGATCATTGGTAAGACAATGTTCATCAGGGCTATGTGCTTACTATGAAATGAATAACCTACATTACATTAATTTGCCAAAATGATAAATAACAGATCAATTAACTGATAGTCTTACTAACTATCATGTGTAACCCTGCTGATTAATGGAGCAGACCCAACAAAGCAACCAAGAGAGCCCGACTCCACCCTCGGCCGCCCACCAACTCTTGGCCATTGTCCAGTCCGCGTGGATGAGCGATTTACAAGTTAGAATGCATAAAGAAAGAAAAAACAGATAGGGATTGAAATAATATACAGTCATGGTCAAAAGTTTACATACACTTGTGAAAGACTTGAGTTTCCAATAATTTCTACAACTCTTATTTTTTTGTGATAGAGTGATTGGAGCACATACTTGTTGGTCACAAAAAAAAACATTCATGAGGTTTGGTTCTTTTATGAATTTATTATGGGTCGACTGAAAATGTGACCAAATCTGCTGGGTCAAAAGTATACATACAGCAATGCTAATATTTGGTTACATGTCCCTTGGCAGGTTTTACTGCAATAAGGCGCGTTTTGGTAGCCATCGACAAGCTTCTGGTTGAATTTTTGACAAAAATTGGTGCAGTTCAGCTAAATGTGTTGGTTTTCTGACATGGACTTGTTTCTTCAGCATTGTCCACACGTTTAAGTCAGGACTTTGGGAAGGCCATTCTGAAACCTTAATTCTAGCCTGATTTAGCCATTCCTTTACCACTTTTGACGTGTGTTCGGGGTCATTGTCCTGTTGGAACCCCCAACTGCACCCAAGACCCAACCTTCGGGCTGATGATTTTAGGTTGTCCTGAAGAATTTGGAGGTAAGCTTCCTTTTTCTTTGTCCTTTTTACTCTCTGTAAAGCACTAGTTCCATTCACAGCAAAACAGTCCTAGAGCATAATACTACCACCACCATGCTTGACGGTAGGAATGGCGTTCCTGGGATTAAAGGCCTCACCTTTTCTCCTCCAAACATATTGCTGGGTATTGTGGCCAAATTGTTTCATCTGACCTCCTCCAGAAGGTCTTATCTTTGTCCATGTGATGTCAGATGAAACTCAAGACAGCCATAATATTATGTTCTTTACATGTAAACATGTACACGTTTGTATGTAAATGACATGTATGTAAACTTTTGACCACGACTGTAGCTGCATGCATTGTGCTAGTTATGCCTCATATAAGCATGCAAGTGGATTATATATGATTTATTCATTTACCCTTCACCTGGCATCCAATAAACCAAGTTGAAGTAATGGGTTGTTTTATTTTCATACTTTTCCTCAGTAAACAATGGAGCTCATCCAAACACCTGGCAGCCCGTCTTCCCAAAGAAGCCGCGTTGGCAAACAACCTCGGGAATCAGATGAGATTTAGTCGACTAGATCTCGTTTAAATTCCCCCCCCAAAAATGTTGCGCTATCAGTCGAATTTTGGAGCAGTGGGAGGAAGTCATTTATTTTAATTTGTCTGCTAATGTGCTCCAAGATTCGGCTAAATAGGCCGGAGTATATTATGCATGGTGTTGGGTGGGGGGGTAAGTAAATGTTACTTTAGGGGATATGATTGAGCTCGATGGGCACACGTCCACATAGTGTATGCGGGTAAAGGCTTGGTCGGATGTGTGTGTGTGCGAGCCGCATTTGCCACGTGTTGCTTGTGGGCTTTGTTGTCCTTGTTTATTTGCTTTCCTCTTTGCCACAATGACTGCAGGCTCTTTCTCTTGCTGCCTGCACGGCTCTCATGCAACACAACCGGTGCAGAAAGAATATCTGCACACATAGCATGGCTTCCTCGCTGGAAGAGAAGACCCACTAACACTCTGATGATGCAAAAATGACAATGGCGGTGTTATTGTTATCTACTCGTCTGTTGGTGTCTTAATGCGAGGAATACACTGCAAAAACTGAAATCTAAGTAAGATTAAATATCTCAAATAATAATAATATTTGCTTATTTTCTGTCTGATATGATAATTCTTCTCACTAAGCAGATTTTATGTTAGAGTGTTTTACTTGTTTTAAGTGTTTTGGTCCTAAATTATCTCACTTAGATATTACAGCTTGTTGCTGAGATTCTATGACCTGTATTGAGTAAAACATGCTTGAAACTAGAATATCAACTGTTGAAAAGTTGTGTCATCAACACTCACAAGAATAAAACTTCTGTTCTAAAGTAATAATTTCAATCACGATGCCGAGCGCATATCATTATGTCAAGATAATGGCACTAGCATTTACTTAATTTAAGAATATTTTTCAACATATTGAGCAAAAAGATCTCCCTTTTTTTTCTACCAAGAAAAGTGCACTTGTTATTAGTGAGAATATACTTATTTTAAGGTATTTTTGGGTTCATTGAGGTTAGCTAATTTTACTTGTTTTGGAAAGTCTTGACAAGCCAAATGTTCTTGTTCTATTGGCAGATAATTTTGCTTAGTTCAAGTAAAATACCCCTAATTTTTGTTTTTGTTTTTCTTGTTTTTGAACACTGACTTTTTGCAGTGTACTGCTGCTTCCTCGGATAAAACAAATCAATTTCAAGTTGTAAGTAGCACCTTCAGCATCAGTAAAACTATTTTCTATATTTATTTGTATTTTCTTGTTTTATGTTAAATTTAGTCCTATTTGTGTTTACATTTAATATGGCCTGTTTTTTTATTAGTTTTTTTTTTTAAATAATACTGTTTTTTCATTACAGAGTATTGTTTTTGTTCTGTACTAGTTCTCAATATTTTCTTTTTTCTTTTTTTTGTTTTATTATATTTGACTTTTTTTTTTTAAACTTTAGATGAAAGGTACTATTTGTACATATTTTAATGTAGGCTATCTAAATATTAGGGGTAGGGGAAATCATATTTTATTAGATGTATCACTATTGGGATGTGGACAATTCTGAATATCAATTACTTTGTTGCATCATATACTGTAAATGTAACAAAGACGGTTCTGCAATGCGGAGCACAATCACATGCGAAATGCCGTATTCATCAGCAGCCAAAGAAGGACCTTAAATACCGTAATTTTTGGACGATAAGGTGCATCGGATTGCAAGGAGAAAATAGTATTTTTCCATATATTAGCCTCCCTGGACTATAATATATATATATATATATATATATATATATATATATATATATATATATATATATATATATATATATATATATATATATATATATATATATATATATATATATATATATATATATATTTATACATATTTATATATATATATATTTATACATATTTATATATATATATATGTATGTATATATATATATATATATATATATATATATATATATATATATATATATATATATATATATATATATATATATATATATATATATATATATATATATACAGTATATACATATTTATATATACATATATATATATATATATATATATATATATATACATATATATATATATATACAGTATATACTTATTTATATATATATATATATATACACTACCGTTCAAAAGTTTGGGGTCACATCACATTGAAATGTCCTTATTTTTGAAGGAAAAGCACTGTACTTTTCAATGAAGATAACTTTAAACTAGTCTTAACTTTAAAGAAATACACTCTATACATTGCTAATGTGGTAAATGACTATTCTAGCTGCAAATGTCTGTTTTTTGGTGCAATATCTACATAGGTGTATAGAGGCCCATTTCCAGCAACTATCACTCCAGTGTTCTAATGGTACAATGTGTTTGCTCATTGGCTCAGACGGCTAATTGATGATTAGAAAACCCTTGTGCAATCATGTTCACACATCTGAAAACAGTTTAGCTCGTTACAGAAGCTACAAAACTGACCTTCCTTTGAGCAGATTGAGTTTCTGGAGCATCACATTTGTGGGGTCAATTAAACGCTCAAAATGGCCAGAAAAAGAGAACTTTCATCTGAAACTCGACAGTCTATTCTTGTTCTTAGAAATGAAAGCTATTCCACAAAATTGTTTGGGTGACCCCAAACTTTTGAACGGTAGCATATATATATATATATATATCTTATAGTCCGGGGAGGCTAATATATGGAAAAATATTATTTTCTTATAAAATTTAGTGGGTGTGGCTCATACACCGGTGCGCTCAAATGTCTGGAAAATACGGTACTCTATCAATCACATTAAACACATTTTTATTTTCAACTACTGAGACCATTTTTTGTAGTTATTTTTTTAAAACGTGTACTAATATAGTTAGCGTTGTTCAAATTTAAATTGATTGATAAATTAATTGTAACAGGGGATTTCCAGTCCGTGCTCTGATCTTCTAAATCTATTCATTATTTTTTTGGTCAAATGTCTGAATGCAGAGTTGGATTTTTATAACGCTTATACCGCTTTCCGTTGGAGTAACTGGGGTATACAGGCTAAACGGGCTGCGGTAGACATCAAAACGACAAACGTGAAGAAGCGACGACATTGTACTAGTGTAGGACTATTTCGCCAAGATGTAAAACACAATATTCCTCCACATTGCTTTATGTTATACAGGAGTGTTAGGTTCACTTAAGTTGACATGATAATATAAACTTTTGATTATTGTGTGAAATTTACTTAGCTCAAAGACACTTATCTTTAAAGAGCTTCAATGTCCAATATGTTTTTCTTTATTGTTTTAACACTATTCCCCATAGCATTTGTTCATTCCAGATTGTTTATCTTAAGGCTTTTGGAATATTTTCTTCAAGCTTTTTATAGTGTTGACAAAAGTGAGACATTTGCAGAAGGTTTGGGGGGAAAAAAGCTAGTTTGTACTTCAACTAGGATGTCTTGCATCTTTCTTTATTGGAAACAATATCATTGCTTGATCAGTTGTTGAACATTGATTTAAGGTCACTTAGTTTGGGTTGGATTGCATTATGCGTCATATTTCTCACTCTCTGAATAAACTCAAAGAAAAACTACTTCTCAATCATGGTCCACCTTGAGCAAAACTCTGCACACTCGGGCAGCGGCAGATGCATAAATCATCTGACGGTTGCCCTGGGAAACAGACTGGGATCATAGTGAGGATTATATAGAAACTAAAGTGCTTCATCCCCATTGCCCTGTGATAGGCTGCTACCATGGTAACCCCCAAGTTAGGGATCATACTGGAGGTAATTTAGCCCTGTGTTGCTTTGATTAGTCCGGATTGATTCCCATCAGTCCTGGGTGAAGTCGTGTTGACTGCTGAGCAACGTATTAGAAAGTCAAAGCAGCAAAAATAGAAATACGGGGAATACATAGATAATATTTACTATTTTACACATATTAGTGTGGAGGTAAATATTTTGTATCTCTCAAATTAACTAAACAAATACAAGAAACAGAAATAAACTTCCAATCAATGCATGAACTGAAAAAAAAATAGCCCATTGATAACTCAAAGGATATAAGTGCAGACTCACACTGGGTTGCGTTCATTTGTAGGTTATTTAGATTTTGTCATACCATTTTTAAAGTCATTCTGGATATTCATATCATGCATGGTGGCAGTTTATATTGGTAATTTTACACAGCTCTTAATGTTGCGTGTCCGGTACCAGTTACTTGATGTCTGTTACGGGCAAGTTACTTGGAAAATGTAGTAAGCTAAGCTACAAGTTACTCTCGATTAAATGTAGCTAAGCTACAGGGAAAGCTATCCACAGGGAATTGTAGCAAGCTTCACGGTAAAAGTAGCTTGCTACATCAAAGTTGTATTTATCGGCATTTATATCTTATACCTCAATGTTAATGGAATTGAGTGTACAAATGGGCTCAATAAGGGTCCATTACTATTAACCAGAGGTGGGTAGCGTACTCAAGTAAGAGTACTGTTACTTTATAATAATATGACTCAAGTAAAAGGTAGTCATCAAAATAAGAGTAAGCATTTCGTGAAAAAACGAATCAAGTATTGAGTAACTTGTTAGTAAGTTCTGATATTTTTAGGAGCTATTTTTGTAGTGGTTCTTGGGCTACAATTGTAGTTGTGTGTAAAACATAATCATATACACATTGTTGCAACATGTTTTCTCTAGTTAGAAGTGGAATTATTGTAGGCTGAAATGTGAAAATTTCTACTGACACAGATGACAGCACATGATAGAAATGTTCTTTTTACTATTTTATTTTGAGTATTCATTGAAGATTTGTGCTGCCTTGCCTGACGTCATGTCACTTTTTACAGTCAGTACGCTTCTATGCTGTCTGATCTGTCAAATAATTTGTTGGCCGTACGCAATGCACCTCTCATACACTAGGGGGCGATTGTGGTCATTTCATCTCGTTTAGCTATGCGGGAACGTAAATACAGTAGAACAAGAGAATGCTACATGCTAATAAGTTAGCGCTAGTAACGTTCAAGCACCGCTATAGTGTTGTTGATGTTTTAATGTGACACTTTTTTAAACAAGTAGGCTTCTATTTTAGCATACCACAAGTAAGTTTTAATTCTGACAGCGTTTTTTTATTTAGTTTTAGTCACTCTTTCGATTAAAATGTATTTTAGTTTTAGTCATATTTCAGCCATGTAAACTAATGTAGTCGATGAAATACCTCAACATTTTACTCAACTAAAATTAGAGTACATTTTAAAATATAAAATACAACAGACAACGCATCTTTGAAGTTGTCTCGAACACATTTTTATTAATTATTTATTATTGCAGAGCATCTCAAAAACTACATTCACAAGACCTGCATTCCAGGAATAGTTCAATAATTAAATTTCACACTAACCTTATTGTTATTATTTTAGCTGAAATTAAGTTTTTTTTTTTTTTAAATGTAGAATAATATATGACTAAAATGGTCACATTAAGACGCAAACAATTTTTTTTCTAAATTGGCAGGCAAGTACTGCAAAAGTGGTTTTTCAATCATCAATCAATCAATTATATTTTATATAGCGCTTTTCTCTAGTGACTCAAAGCGCTTTACATAGTGAAACGCAATATCTAAGTTACATTTAAACCAGTGTGGGTGGCACTGAGAGCAGGTGGGTAAAGTGTCTTGCCCAAGGACACAACGGCAGTGACTAGGATGGCGGAAGCGGGGATCGAACCTGCAACCCTCAAGTTGCTGGCACGGCCGCTCTACCAACCGAGCTATACCGCCCCGAATAAGGAGTCTTGCTCTTTCTCTACTGTACCTGCTGTATGAGTCATTTGGAAATAGTTTAGGCCAATGGTGTCAAACGTACGGCCCGCGGGCCGGATCAGGCCCACAAACACATTTTATCCGGCCCGCGGGATGAGTTTGCTAAGTATAAAAATGAGCCGAAAATTTTGAATGAAAGAAACTGTGTTCTAAATGTGTCCACTAGATGTCGCAATAGCAATTCTTTGTAGATTATACTACATAATGTATGTAAAAAAATAAATAAACCACATGATGTTAATGCATAAGTCGAGAAAAATGAGCAAACTACATAAATAACATCCTGTAATTTGATTTTGATATTATTTTTTTATCTTGAAAATGAACACCAATGAGTTGACTGATGAACATTATCACATCATTTATTCAGAAAGTATAAATAACGACAAATAAAGATTGAACACTATTAACAGCAACATGTAAGTTTAAAAAAACAACAACATTATGATTTGTACAATTTCAGAATGTGCTTGTTCTATTTTTAAACAAAGAAAACAATCCGAAGTTGACTTTATTTTTAAGTTATCCTGCCGTGATTTTACCAGTCCAGCCTACTTGGGAGTAGATTTTTCTCCATGTGGCCCCCGATCTAAAATTAGTTTGACACCCCTGGTTTAGGTCTACTTACTGTTGCGAAGATGTCCTGATGATTAGTCTGTAGAAGACACTTCAAGTTGGTTGTACTTTTACTGGAGAAAATCAAGCCATCGGGTTAACAACGTATCTTGTTGTCTACATTTCAAAAGTAAAATGTCTCCGGTAAATTGAGAGCTTTGCCTTCCGGCTCAGCTCCTTCTTCACCACAACGGATCGATACAGCGTCCGCATTACTGAAGACGGCGCACCGATCCGCCTGTCGATCTCACGATCCACTCTTCCATCACTCGTGAACAAGACTCCGAGGTACTTGAACTCCTCCACTTGGGGCATGGTCTCCTCCCCAACCCGGAGATGGCACTCCACCCTTTTCCGGGCAAGAACCATGGACTCGGACTTGGAGGTGCTGATTCTCATCCCAGTAGCTTCACAATCGGCTGCGAACCGATCCAGTGAGAGCTGAAGATCCTGGCCAGATGAAGCCATCAGGACCACATCATCTGCAAAAAGCAGAGACCTAATCCTGCAGCCACCAAACCGGATCCCCTCAACGCCCTGACTGCGCCTAGAAATTCTGTTCGTAAAAGTTATGAACAGAATCGGTGATAAAGGGCAGCTTTGGCGGAGTCCAACCCTCACTGGAAACGTGTCCGACTTACTGCCGGCAATGCGGACCAAGCTCTGACACTGATCGTAAAGGGAGCGGACCGCCACAATCAGACAGTCCGATACCCCATACTATCTGAGCACTCCCCACAGGACTTCCCGAGGGACACGGTCGAATGCCTTCTCCAAGTCCACAAAGCACATGTAGACTGGTTGGGCAAACTCCCATGCACCCTCAAGGACCCTGCCGAGAGTATAGAGCTGGTCTACAGTTCCACGACCAGGATGAAAACCACACTGTTCCTCTTGAATCCAAGGTTCGACTATCCGACGTAGCCTCCTCTCCAGTACACCTGAATAGACCTTACCGTAATGTAATTCAACTAATTTCTATGGGAAGAGTTGATTTAAGAAATAAGTATTTTGAGTTGGGAGCTCCGTCACAAAACCAATTCAGCTCGTACGTTGAGGTATTACTGTATACAAAATTAAATGCATCTTCTTCTCCTTGCTTTCTTACAGACTGGTGACACTGTTTCACGTCTTTAGTCCGTGTAGCGTTCAAATGTGAGCTCAAGTGAACCAAACCGCACCAGGGTTCACTTGCAAGTTGACCAAGATCTATTACTCAAGCAGCCTCGGTTCGCCTGTTTGACACACATCATGTTTACTCTTTTATTAATGCCAAAATTATTTTATTATAATAAAAAACGTTTTAATTTCTATTAAGATTTTCTGTAAAAATAAAGCCAATAATGACATTTAATAGTGGTCCTCTTTATTTTAAAAAGTATCGAAATACATTTTGGTATCGGGACAACCCTAGTGTACACACATGTATAGGCTATATACGTGTGTATATACACAAATGTATTCTTTAGATGCCGTCTCCTGTCACAGTGGCGGGCCGTGCGTTTCCCATGGCTTAAGTGATGTCCGACTTCAATGCTTACCTCTCAAAATACCATCATTGATGTCAACACATGACCATTGCTGGAGAAATACTATACAGGAACACACTTACGCACAACTGGGCATTGTACAAAACGGGTTCTTTTCTGGCGCATTTAAAAATCAATAAACCCGCATCAGCAATTAAAACATATCTTATGTGGTACTGTCAAAATTAAAATTGAAAATAACATTTTGAATGTGAAAAAATAGGGAAATAAAATATCTGAAGTCCCATTACATCGACAGCTGAGCTAGCTTCCAGGGTTGGCCGACATCGTCTCACAAGATGTGGTTTCTCTTTAAATATCCTTCTTGAAAATGGCCTTGCAAATATATGTGTTGTCTTGTCTAATCCTAAAAGATGCAGACGAGGCATGTTGGCTGAGTTCTTAAAGTTTACTCCACAAGGTGCTCATCAAACACATCCCGCTGCCGGCATGTACCGGCATTAAACAACCTAAACGGGGCTTTTGCGCATGCGCATCACTACTGTGGCTTGCTGGGTAGTGAGGTTCTTATGTTACCTAGCTCATAACATCACAATATATATCTGCCTTAGGCCATCTAGAAGGCCTTACTAACAACAACTCGTGATCTGATTGGTTATCGCAACTGTCTATCAACTGTATGTCCCCGATCACTTACAGTGCACGGACGCCTGCATTGCTGATTCCAAAGGCCCCTGGCAGATTTGTACAGCATGGCAACATAAGCTAGCAGAATTCTGATTGGATACAAACTAAAACTAAAAACAACAGCAATGGAAGGAGTATGATATGACATGAAGAGAATATGAATACTTTTAGATATTTAGGGAAAGTACATAAAAAAATCATGTTATCTTTAATTATGATCATGATTTCTGGTTTTGTTAGGCCAGCAGAGAAGGCATTGCTGGCCCTGACGGCACACCACTGCCTGGTAAAAAATTGTTGAACCCAATGCACCACAGCTCTACATGTCAGTGACTGTTGTGAAAAGGTTGAAAAGGATGAACATGTTTAAACCCTTGGTAGACATGCCACTGAATCCTTTATGACAGTTTATGTCAACATGTCTATTTTTTCATGCAAAACGTGGTTCCAGTCCTCTTGGGTGTGCCGGTAACAATAGATTGTTTGTGCTCTTTGAATGACACATATAACAGAGCACCGTACTATTGAGAAATCTCAAAAGTGTGTTTTAATCCAGTTTTGCAGCTGGCAAGGTTGTATCTCTTGGTGACTCGATGTCCGTGTCAGTGTTGCTATAACTGTTTGTGTGGCAAAGGAGGGTTTTTTTTTTTGGTTCATTTGTTCCAGGTTTGCAGTGTTTACACCGACAGCTTGACTACACAAGACAAAGCGAGGAGCAGCGTATCCCGCTCTGTTTGATCGTTCGACACAGGGATGTGTTCAGGCGCACCGTGGAGTGTGGTGGGCCGACATCACACAATTCTAGAAGGTAGATCATCAAAAAGGGGCTTCAAATAAGTCTGTTTACGAGGGAATTATTATGTTTTTATTATAACCGTTTTTAGTGAACAATATGCAAGCAATTAGAAAATGCAAACCTGCAAAAATTGTGCAATGTGAGTGTAAAAGGTATTTTCTGGCACATATTTGTCTGTTTAATTGGTTAGACAAATGTTTGATTTACTAAGATCCAAATACCTCTAACCGGGCAAGTTGTGCGTGATCTACTAACACTGCGCGGACACCCTTTCACTTGCTGCACATTTATGTTATCACCTGCGGCGTTTGGTCATTTCACGTGAAATAAATTATATCGATATGACAATATTTTCTTAATTCATATCTTGTTTAAAATTACACTACCGTTCAAAAGTTTGGGGTCACATTGAAACGTCCTTATATTTGAAGGAAAAGAACTGTACTTTTCAATGACGATAACTTTAAACTAGTCTTAACTTTAAAGAAATACACTCTATACATTGCTAATGTGGTAAATGACTATTCTAGCTGCAAATGTCTGGTTTTTGGTGCAATATCTACATAGGTGTATAGAGGCCCATTTCCAGCAACTATCACTCCAGTGTTCTAATGGTACAATGTGTTTGCTCCTTGGCTCAGAAGGCTAATTGATGATTAGAAAACCCTTGTGCAATCATGTTCACACATCTGAAAACACTTTAGCTCGTTACAGAAGCTACAAAACGGACCTTCCTTTGAGCAGATTGAGTTTCTGGAGCATCACATTTGTGGGGTCAATTAAACGCTCAAAATGGCCAGAAAGAGAGAACTTTCATCTGAAACTCGACAGTCTATTCTTGTTCTTAGAAATGGAGGCTATTCCACAAAATTGTTTGGGTGACCCCAAACTTTTGAACGGTAGTGTATATCGATATATATCTTACAAACTCGATTAATCGCCCAGCCCTACCGGGGAGCCAATCAGAACTACAACTACTAAGACACGGTGTTTGGATTTTTCACCGGGAAACAAGACTGTATTGTAGGGATGTAACGATACACGGCAATAATGACGATGGTGATAGATTAAAATGACCTAAAAAACTGAGATTAATAACTGCACTTTGATGAACGCATGGCGGATCGACCCCTGGTAATTGCTAACATTAAAACAAGACTCTCCTTTGGCCTCTAAAAACAACATACCCCAATCCAAACACTATAAACACATTACTGTCTATGCAACTAAGCTATGTAATTGTCCATATTGAACCTACGAGCTGTGCTATTTTAGCACGGAATTATGACGATCGATCTCTCCTCAGAGGAAAAACACAGAGGTGTTTTATGGTGCGTGAAACAGTGCAAACCAATATTTACAGTACGTCAATAAACGTTTATAGCGATTAAAACAGACACTAAAACACTTCAGTGAAGCATAAGACAGACAAGAAATGTAAAGTAGTGGCTTTTCTAACAATGGGTCTATTCATTTTAGTTATTTTTAAAAAACTTTTTTAATTAATTCCTTTACCGTTACATAGCAACTGTATTGTTACACACTTCGTTACAATACGTCCTCACCTATGGTCATGAGCTTTGGGTTATGACCAAAAGGACAAGATCACGGGTACAAGCGGCCGAAATGAGTTTCCTCCGCCGGGTGGCGGGTCTCTCCCTTAGAGATAGGGTGAGAAGCTAAGTAAAGCCGCTGCTCCTCCACATGGAGAGGAGCCAGATGAGGTGGTTCGGGCATCTGGTCAGGATGCCACCCGAACGCCTCTCTAGGGAGGTGTTTAGGGCACGTCCGACCGGTAGGAGAACACAGGGAAGACCCAGGACATGTTGGGAAGACTATGTCTCCCGGCTGGCCTGGGAACGCCTCGGGATCCCCCGGGAAGAGCTGGACCAAGTGGCAGGTGAGAGGGAAGTCTGGGCCTGCTAGTTTTAAGAAATAATGTAATAATAATGTACATCATTGGACTTGTACGGTGTCTCCTTACAGCTGTTATTTCATCAAACACACCATCATTAGCTTTTCCATATTTTCATGGATACGTGTCCGCTATGTCAATATTATTTTAACATTCATAGCTGGCGTTAGACTCATCCTGCTTCAGTATGGTGCAGACTAGCAGTGATATGCTTGTAAAAGGTGTGTGGCGTGTAAAACATGTATGTACTGTATATTAAAAGACCAAATACTTAATGGTGTGTCTTTGTAGCTTCTAGCTAATGCTACCGTTGAGAAAACAGCTGATTTGATGATGGGATCTTATGGGGATCTTATTTAATGATTTATTTATTTTCAATCACTTCTTCTCAGCATTTTTTTTCATACTTCCTTCGTTCCTTCCCATGGTTAGAAAAAACAAAATGACGTCGATCTCGAGCTATAAGCTAATGCTAGCGAGTAAGACCGGACTTTGACAATTGCTCCACCAACTAATGGCTGGGTTGCTTGTAACTCAAATGTTTGCTTGCAACTTAAAGGCCTACTGAAATGAATTGTTTTTATTTAAACGGGGATAGCAGATCTATTCTATGTGTCATACTTGATCATTTCGCGATATTGCCATATTTTTGCTGAAAGGATTTAGTATAGAACAACGACGATAAAGATTGCAACTTTTGGTATCTGATAAAAAAAAAGGCTTGCCCCTACCGGAAGTAGCGTGACGTAGTCAGTTGAACATATACGCAAAGTTCCCTATTGCTTACAATGATGGCCGCATGAAGTGAGAGAGATTCGGACCGAGAAAGCGACAATTTCCCCATTAATTTGAGCGAGGATGAAAGATTTTTGGATGAGTAAAGTGCAAGTGAAGGACTAGTGGGGAGTTGAAGCTATTCAGATAGGGAAGATGCTGTGAGAGCCGGGGGTGACCTGATATTCAGCTGGGAATGACTACAACAGTAAATAAACACAAGACATATATATACTCTATTAGCCACAACACAACCAGGCTTATTTTTAATATGCCACAAATTAATCC
Organism: Entelurus aequoreus; assembly: GCF_033978785.1. Taxonomy (NCBI): domain Eukaryota; kingdom Metazoa; phylum Chordata; class Actinopteri; order Syngnathiformes; family Syngnathidae; genus Entelurus; species Entelurus aequoreus. Next base: position 52,829,944 of record NC_084747.1, on the reverse strand, counting down.
TGCATAAAAACACCTGCGTGTTTGTTATGCTAGCTCCTAGCTCCTCTGCTAGCTCCTAGCTCCATAGAACACGCCAATACAATTCAAACACCTGATCAACACACACAATCACTCAGCCCAAAAGACCGTTCACCTAACCCAAGGTTCATAAAGCTTATATATTTTTAAAAAGTTACGTACGTGACGCGCACATACGGTCAAGCTATCGAATGTTTAGCAGCCAAGGCTGCATACTCACGGTACCTGATATTCAGCTGGGAATGACTACAACAGTAAATAAACACAAGACATATATATACTCTATTAGCCACAACACAACCAGGCTTATATTTAATATGCCACAAATTAATCCTGCATAAAAACACATACGTGTTTGTTATGCTAGCTCCTAGCTCCTATGCTAGCTCCTAGCTCCATAGAACACGCCAATACAATTCAAACACCTGATCAACACACACAATCACTCAGCCCAAAAGACCGTTCACCTAACCCAAGGTTCATAAAGCTTATATATTTTAAAAAAGTTACGTACATACGCAAAAAAAAGTTGCGCACATACGGTCAAGCGATCAAATGTTTAGAAGCCAAAGCTGCATACTCACAGTAGCACGTCTGCGTCTTTGTCATCCAAATCGAAGTAATCCTGGTAAGAGTCTGTGTTGTCCCAGTTCTCTACAGGCGTCTGTGTATCGAAGTCAAAAGTCCTCCTGGTTAGAGTCTCTGTTATCCGAGTTCTTCCATCTTGACTGCATCTTTCGGGAATGTAAACAAAGAAGCGCCGGCTGTGTACTGTTGTTGCTGACTACGTTCGAAAAATACGTCCATTTCGCACCGACAACTTTCTTCTTTGCTTGCTCAGCTTCTTTCTCCATAATGCAATGAACATGATTGCAACAGATTCACGAACACAGATGTCCAGAATACTGTGGAATTATGAAATGAAAACAGAGCTTTTTCGTATTGGCTTCAATGTGGAAGGCATACCCGTGTTCCCCGGGCTACGTCACGCGCATACGTCATCCTCAGAGGCGCTTCGAACCGGAAGTTTAGCGGCAAATTTAAAATGTCATCATTGATATATAAACTATCAGACTGCGTGGTCGGTAGTAGTGGGTTTCAGTAGGCCTTTAAAGCATAATTACCTGAACGTCAGCTATTATCTCAAAGCACCATACTTGCCAACCCTCACAAATTTTCCGAGAGACTCCCGAATTTCAGTGCCTCTCCCGAAAATCTCCCGGGACAACCATTTTCTCGAATTTTCTCCCGATTTCCAGCCTTACCTGATTGAGGACAGCCTGTCGTCACGTCCGCTAGGCCAACCAAAAAGTAACCACAGAACACTAGTGTTTTGTGATTACTTTTTGGTTGGCCAACGGTTTACGTTGTATTGCGCACCCTGACGGCAAGTGTGGGAGTCGGTTCTGAAGTATGAAGTAAAGAGACGTAAACTTCGTCACCTCGCCTGGTTATTGACTCCAACCCAGAATATTACACTGCCCATACCTATGCTCCTTCAAAGGCTGTGCTACTGGCTGCAAAGCATTGCACTTTCATATACAACAATGAGTAGAGAGGAGTGTTATGTGTGTGTATATGTGTAAATAAATGAACACTGAAATTCAAGTATTTATTTTATTTATATGTATATATATATATAATAAAATACATATATATATAATAACAAATAAAAAATAATATATATATATATATATATATATATATATATATATATATATATATATATATATATATATATATATATATATATATATATATATATATATATATATAAGAAATACTTGAATTTCAGTGAATTATAGCTATAAATTTACTCCTCCCCCCTTAACCCCGGCCCCGCCCACCCCGACCCCGGCCACCTCAACCCTCCCCCCAAAAAAGAAAATCTCCCGAATTTGGAGGTCTCAACGTTGGCAAGTATGCAAAGCACTCTTTAGTTGGGCACGCTTAAGTTGAGGTACCACTGTAATTGAGTCAGGTTACAAAACAAGTCATTACTTCATGTATAGGTTTATAACTTAAAAAAAAAAAAAAATGCAAACAGCACCCCCGTGTTGTCTTCAACATCCAACAAATCAACATCCACATCACTCTGCGTGCACAATTACCAGAAAATGTTCATTTGATTGTTAACAGCTGCCGTGCTCTGGGTCAATCCAAAATGTTAATAACCCTCAAAACTGCCTATTTATGAAAGTAAAAGTGCACTTTGGGCATTTTAGAAGAACACGGATTAGTGTGCAGTTATTAGGCAACTATTAGTATGCACTTTATGCACCTTCATGAAAAAAAACAATATTTTCCCATCTCACTTGTTTACTTGACCATAAATCCCCTGCTTGGAAGGGCCCGCACGTTCTCAACTCTTTCATCTTAAAGCTTTAAGATGTCTTTACATTTATTTGAAAAACCCTGAGGCTGGACCTTTCCTATTTAACAATTCTAACCGTTTTTCCAAAGTGCCTCTTGAAGGTGTCACCTCCTTAGAGTCCTTCAAAGGGTGCATCCCCTGAGCCCCTGTGGCTTTTGATTAATTGGCCATGATGCTCTCATACAAGGACAATTCAATACTAACACCGGTTAATCTTACAAGAACCCAAATAGCACCACCACCGCCCCCACACCTTTTCATTAAGACCGTGCTCCAAGTGATTCTCCTCAAACCAGGCCCTGCAGAACTCGTCATCTTGTCATGTGAGCACGCCGTCTTATCTTCTTCTCGTTCTGTACGCACAATTGCATTTGCATAAACCCTTGAGTGGCCCTAAAACGGACCTGAACACTGTATAAGAAAAGAGTCAGTTCATGGTCAATGCCTGTTCATTTACTTATCAGAACAAAATCTGCAACAGCACCGAAGTCTCTCACAATGGAAAGCGGGTAAAATAGATTTCCAGTTTTGAATACAGTACATTTCTGTTAGAAATACAATATTCAATTGCCAGTCTGGTGTGCAGATTTAAAGTGCAATGGATTCGTTTTGGTGTCTGCTTGTGTATTTATTAATGCAGTTAGTTTTTTTCGAACATGATAAATCATGCAAAAAGCATTTTCTTGCACCTGGATCATTCCAGACATTACTACACTGGTGCATCCTTATATACAGTGTGTATATATATATATTTGTAGAGGTTGCCCTCTAGTGGGTTCTTCAGACCACCACACACTGCCAGGAATTCAGGGTATAACGCTGTTTTATTTTGTTCTCACGAGGTGCGAGCCTTACCAGCAACAAGTCTTTCTGCGTCTGCCCTGCAGAACCTCCAACTCCAACTACTCGTCTCATCACGGCTGCTGCTAATAAAGGCCACAGGTGATTAGATAACAAGGCCCACCTGGGCCATCTACGCACCTGTCGCTGTCTTCGAGGCCGGTCATTGCAACACCCCCTCCACAATATTATATATTATTATTATTATATATATTATATATTGGCAGCACAGTGGCACAGGGGTTAGTGCATGCGCCTCACAATACGGAGGTCGTGAGTAGTCCTGAGTTCAATCCCGGGCTCGGGATCTTTCTGTGTGGAGTTTGCATGTTCACCCCGTGACTGCGTGGGTTCCCTCCGGGTACTCCAGCTTCCTCCCACCTCCAAAAACATGCACCTGGGGATAGGTTGATTGGCAACACTAAATTGGCCCTAGTGTGTGAATGTGAGTGTGAATGTTGTCCGTCTATCTGTGTTGGCCCTGTGAAGAGGTGGTGACTCGTCCAGGGTGTACCCCGCCTTTCGCACGAATAAATGCGAATAGTGCTTGCAATTTCTTACTTTGCTCACGCTATTTAGCACTTTTCTGGATCTCGGTCAGGCTGTACTGTATGTATTTTTTTTTTTTTTAATGTTGACTTTTTTCTGAACTATGCTTTGCCACACAAACACTCATTCTCGTTAATCCATCCTTACAACAGACAACATGATCTTTCTAGATAATAACTTTAGATGGTCATTGAAATTTATTTGAATGTGCTTTGTTGTATTTACTGTATGTGGGCACATCCATCCATCCATCTTCTTTCGCTTATCCGAGGTCCGGTCGCGGGGGCAGCAGCCTAAGCAGGGAAGCCCAGACTTTCCTCTCCCCAGCCACTTCGTCCAGCTCTTCCCAGGGGATCCCGAGGCATTCCCAGGCCAGCCGGGAGACATAGTCTTCCCAACGTGTCCTGGGTCTCCCCCGTGGCCTCCTACCAGTTGGACGTGCCCTAAACACCTCCCTAGGGGGGCGTTCGGGTGGCATCCTAAACAGATGCCCGAACCACCTCATCTGGCTCCTCTTGATGTGGAGGAGCAGCCGCTTTACTTTGAGCTCTCCCCGAATGGCAGAGCTTCTCACCCTATCTCTAAGGGAGAGCCCCGCTTGTACCATTGATCTTGTCCTTTTGGTCATAACCCAAAGCTCATGACCATAGGTGAGGATGGGAACGTAGATCGACCGATAAATTGAAAGCTTTGCCTTACGGCTAAGCTCCTTCTTCACCACAACAGATCGATATAGCGTCCACATTACTGAAGACGCAGCACCGATCCGCCTGTCGATCTCACGATCCACTCTTCCCTCACTCGTGAACAAGACTCTCCGAGGTACTTGAACTCCTCCACTTGGGGCAGGGTCTCCTCCCCAACCCGGAGATGGCACTCCACCCTTTTCCGGGCGGGAACCATGGACTCTGACTTGGAGGTGCTGATTCTCATCCCAGTCGCTTCACACTCGGCTGCGAACCGATCCAGTGAGAGCTGAAGATCCTGGCCAGATGAAACCATCAGGACCACATCATCTGCAAAAAGCAGATACCTAATCCTGCAGCCACCAACGCCTGAGACTGCGCCCAGATAAAAGTTATGAACAGAATCGGTGACAAAGGGCAGCCTTGGCGGAGTCCAACCCTCACTGGAAACGTGTCCAACTTACTGCCGGCAATGCGGACTAAGCTCTGACACTGATCATACAGGGAGCGGACCGCCACAATCAGACAGTCCGATAATTCAGAATTGACTTCCTTTGAAGAGCCTCCCAGGGAAAAGATTGAAGCTATGTCTTATTTATCCATCCATTTTCTCCTGCTTGTCCCTCTTGGGGTCACAGGGGTGGCTGGAGCCCATCCCAGATCCATGCCGCCGGAAGGCGGGGGTACAATTGGAGTCAAAAAGAAATGCCCCAATAACAAAGAAAGCCATTCTCCACTGTTCATATTGCCTGAATAATCTGCACTGAACAAGCTATTAAACAAGCTCTCTTGTGTGGCACAGGACGTTTTGGGCTCGTTATCACCTGTTGCCATGGTGATAAGCTGCAGAGCAAGGATAGGGACGCTTATTGAGATAGAGAAGCAGATTGATACGGGCTAAATAGGGTTTGGACGGAAGAAACATGTGGGAGCAAGGTGGACAAGGTTCTTGGCACCTCCCACAGTGACGCATTGCATATTGCAATCTGTCCATACAGCCATGGAACACTTTCTAATAAAATAAGAGAAATCCTACTTATGACATTACATCATGCTCCATATTGCTTTGGAGGAAGAGGAAGAAGTCATTGTTGTATAGTGTGTCACACAGTGCAACATCTGTAATTGGGATCTGCGTATTACAGTACATATTATAGCCAGTCCAAGAAAGAGACATCCCTGATCACTTTCTGATATCCATATTAAATATATTTGGGAATATGCCTCCTTTTCGGCTCCTCTGTGTTCTCCGGCTTTTAAGAACTTAGTGATGAAGAAGCTGGCTTTTTGTGTGTGTGATGCTTTGAAAGGCGCTCTAAGATTATGTCTGCCTCTCTGATTCAGGAGCTATTTCTTCTCCCTTTCCACACAACTTTGAAGAGACCTTTCTAGTTTTCTTAGGGGGGAAAAAAGGATTAGACAGGGTGCCAAGATGGTTATGCTTTCCTGTGTTATAAATCAGAGAAGTAATGGTTGAAGATTTTTGTTTGTTGGATTTTTTTTAAATAATTAGCTTTGTAACAGACAAAAGTGTAGTTTCCATATATCGATATTGATTGTCTAAGAGCCTGATCTATAAGATCCAAATACCAGGCGGTAAACAGCATGTGCAAATGACACATTTGCACGTTGCATGGGCATGCTGCGTGCGATCTACTAAGAGTGCGTGTACGAATGATAACTAGTGCAGATTGCCTTGTTAACCTCTAAAGCAGGGGTCCCCAAACTTTTTGACTCTGGGGCCACATTGGGGTAAAACAATTTGGCTGGGGGCCGCGCTATATATATATATATATATATATATATATATATATATATATATATATATATATATATATATATATATATATATATATATATATATATTATATGTAAATATATATATATATATATATATATATATATATATATATATATATATATATATATATATATATATTATATGTAAATATATATATATATATATATATATATATATATTATATGTAAATGTGTGTGTGTATATATGTATATCCATCCATCCATCCATCCATCCATTTTCTACTGCTTATTCCCTTCGGGGTCGCGGGGGTGCTGGAGCCTATCTCAGCTACAATCGGACGGAAGGCGGGGTACACCCTGGACAAGTCGCCACCTCATCGCAGGGCCTATATATGTATATGAAAATGTGTATATATGTGTGTGTGTGTGTATATATGTATATGTAAATGTGTATATACTGTATGTGTGTGTATATATGTATATGTCTATGAATATGTCCATGTATATATATATGTATATATGTATATATACAGTATATGTATATGTGTATATATGTGTATATATATATATGTATATGTGTATCTATGTAGATGTGTATCTATGTATATGTGTCTATGTATGTGTGTGTATATATATATATATATATATATATATATATATATATATATATATATATATATATATATATATATATATATATATATATGTATGTATGTATTCATACATATATATTCCTCGCACACTAATTGACTTAAAGAGGGCACTTGCTGCATGTCACGTTATTGATGGTAAAATGCATTTTTAGACAATATGATTTGCCTGAGTGGCTAGGAAACGGTAGAAAATGGACTAGTACGGACACATTTTTAAAAAAAGAATTTTTTTTAACTTGGGACTTCCCGCGGGCCGGATTTTGGACGCTGGGGGGCCGTATCCGGCCCGCGGGCCGTAGTTTGGGGACCCCTGCTCTAAAGTCTTAGTGGCCACATGCGTGGACAGCACATTTGAGCTCTTATTTCCAAAACTGTATACACTAATGAATTGGGGTCTTATGGCCGCTTATGTGGACACTTATACTGCCATCTGGTGGTGTCAGAAGAGTATAACATACAATGGATTTTGGAAAAAAAAAAGTGTACAAATAAAAAATGAGCATGTCACTACACATGAAGTACACGTTTGTGTACTTATGGACTAAGTACATCAAATAAAAATATAATTTTTAGTTTTTATACTAATTAGGGTCCAATAAGCCCAAATAGCAATGAGAAATAAAAAAAGCATGGACCTTAAGAGGTTAAATTAGGTTTTTGCCTGTACTACGCGGCTTTGCGGTCTTTCTGTACGCTGAAGGTGTATATTGACTATTATTAAGTATGTCCACGTTTACTTTCTATAGCAGGGATGCCCAAAGTGGGGACCACGGGCCAATTTTCCTTCTAAAGCAGGGGTGTCAAACATACGGCCCACAGGCCGGATCAGGCCCGCGAACAGGATTTATCCCAGTGGTTCTTAACCTGGGTTCGATCGAACCCTAGGGGTTCGGTGAGTCGGCCTCAGGGGTTCGGTGGAGACACACCCGACTCATCGTGTAAATAAAAACTTCTCCCTATCGGCGTATTATGGATACGGCAACAGCAGAAGTCACACTGATTTTCAGGTGTGTAATTAGTTGTGAGTTCATGCACTGTGTTGGTTTTGTTCATTGAACAAGGTGATGTTCATGCATGGATCATTTTGTGCACCAGTAAAAAAAACATAACTTTGTCTAAGGGTTCGGTGAATGCGCATATGAAACCGATGGGGTTCGGTACCTCCAACTAGGTTAAGAACCACTGCTCTAAAGGCTTCGTGGCCACATGCGTGGACAGCACCTTGTAGCTCTTATTTCCAAAATTGTGTACACTACTGAATTGGGGTCTTATGGCCGCTTATGTGGACACTTATACTGCCATCTGGTGGTGTCAGAAGAGTATAACATACAATGGATTTTGGAAAAAAAAAGTGTAAAAATAAAAATGAGCATGTCACTACACATGAAGTACACGTTTGTGTACTTATGGACTAAGTACATCATATAAAAAGATGATTTTTAGTTTTTATTGTAAAGAGGGTCCAATAAGCCCAAATAGCAATGAAAAATAAAAAAAAAGCATGTAAACAAACAGCTTGGGCCTCAAGAAGTTAAATTAGGTTTTTGCGTGTATTATGCGGCTTTGCGGTGCTGCTGTACGCTGAAGGTGTATATTGACTATTATTAAGTATGTCCACGTTTACTTTCCATAGCAGGGATGCCGAAAGTGGGGACCACGGGCCAATTTTCCTTCTAAAGCAGGGGTGTCAAAAATACGGCCCACAAACAGGTTTTATCCAGACCGCGAAATGATTTTGGGAAGTATAAAAATTAGCTGATTTATTTTTTATTTTTTAAATCAATCCAACAAAACAATACACAACAATACCATAATAATGCAATTCCAATTCCAAAACCAAACCCGACCCAGCAACAGTCAGAATAGCATTAAATAGCAATAAAAGCTTGGAATTTGGGACATGCTCTCCCTGAGAGAGCATGAGGAGGTTGGGGTGGGCGGGGTGGAGTAGGGGGTAGCGGGGGGTGTATATTGTAGCGTCCCGAAAGAGTTAGTGCTGCAAGGGGTTCTGGGTATTTGTTCTGTTGTGTTTCCATTACAACAAAAACAGTTCCAGAATTTGAGGTCGGTTTGGATTGTGTTCGACCCTAGACGTCCATGTCGGTCATGTGACTTCAGCTGAACGGTTAAATGTTTGGTTTTATGTCCTCGGGCAACATCAGGAGGGTATTTGTAAGGAATCCACCTAAGAGTGAGGCTGCCATGTTTACTTTACGTTAACGTCCACACAAAAGTAAAAACCGCACGTCACACAATCGCTTATAAGCCTCCAGGTTTGAATTGTATTTTCTTTTTCCATTGACTGGCTTAAAAGCTTCTTTCCGTGCCCTGCAGGTATCTGCTTCAAATCTCTTTAACAGGGAGCGCCGAGGTCACCTCGGGAGTTGCTACTGAATGCTTTATTTATTAAAGTTAGTCGGCCAAAGGCTTGCGAATAGAAACGTGTGAAAGAATCATATAACGTAGGCACAGATAAGTAAACTACGCAGTTTTATAAACGAAAGTCTACGGCTTTTACAATATAAAGTAGCGTAAAGTTCTAACTTGTATCTCGTTATGGAAGCGCTAAAAACTACTGGTGTAGTGAGTTTACATAATTCACCTAAGGAACTTTAGTTATTAGAGAGTTCCACACTGCAAAAACTGAAATCTAAGTAAGATTAAATATCTCAAATAAGGGTGATAGTTGCTTATTTTCTGTCTGATAAGATACTTCTTCTCACTAAACAGATTTTATGTTAGAGTGTTTTACTTGTTTTAAGGGTTTTGGTCCTAAATGATCTCAGTAAGATATTACAGCTTGTTGCTGAGATTTTATGACCTATATTGAGTAAAACGTGCTTGAAACTAGAATATCAACTGTTGCAAAGCTGTGTCATCAACACTCACAAGTATAAAATTACTTTTTTTTAAAGTAATCATTTCTTATTTCAAGCATGAAAAAAAAATCACGACTTTGACACAATTGTGTCTCATAATTAAAACAGATGACAGCCAAATGGACTTTGCTGTTTTATTTTCAATGATACAAGAGAAAACACGTACTCCTATAGTAGTACAGTTGGCACAGTACAGTAAACTGACAGTTAATAGTTATACATTTAACATGTGACATTTCTAACAATTTTGAACAGAAAAGGTTCATGCACATTCAAATAAATTTTTCAAAATTACAATGAAAAAATTTTGGGCCGGGGGCAGGGCTGTATATATATGCGCACTAATTGACTGAAAGAGCACGGACTTGACGCGATGATGTCATGTTGTCGATGGAAAAATGCATTTTTAGACCAGGTGATTTGCCTGAGTGGCTAGGAGACCCCGAGAGTAACACGCGGTTGCCTTTCCATTAAGAACAATAAATTAGTTTTTAGTATAAGTCTGCTGGTTTCAAGAAATGTAATGCCAAGCGCATATCATTATGTCAAGATAATGGCACTAGCATTTACTTAATTTAAGAATATTTTTCAACATATTGAGCAAAAAGGTGTCTAATTTTTTTTTCTACCAAAAAAAGTGCACTTATTAGTGAGAATATACTTATTTTAAGGTATTTTGGGGTTCATAGCTAATTTTACTTGTTTCGGAAAGTCTTGACAAGCCAAATTTTCTTGTTCTATTGGCAGATAATTTTGCTTCGTTCAAATAAAATACCCCTAATTTTTGTATTTTTTTGTTGTTGTTTTTGAACACTGACTTTTTGCAGTGCAGTCGGACGGTTTTTCACAGGACACATTTCCGGCGTTGTTATTGCACTAGTGAGCCACGGATGAGGAGATGCTGCTCCGTTATTGATTGAAGTAAAGTCTGAATGTCATTAAAACAGTCAGCTCCATCTTTTTACACTTCTTCCACCCCTGTCCTTGCACGCTACACCACTACAACAAAGATGACGGGGAGAAGACGCTGCCGAAGGTGAGCCACGTAAATAAGACCGCCCACAAAACGGCGCATCCGGAAGCGACTGTCAGAAAGCGGCTTGTAGATGATCTGTAAAACATAATTTATGCAACATTTTGACCAAAGAACCACCATTACATGTTATGTAGACCACAAGTGTTTTACATTTACAAAAATTGTTATAATAATATGACCCCTTTAATGCGCTTTCTAATCCACACTGCAAAAAGTTAGTATTCAAAAACAAGAAAAAAAATTACAAAAAATTGGGGTATTTTATTTGAACTAAGCAAAATTATCTGCCAATAAAACAAGAACATTTGGCTTGTCAAGACTTTCCAAAACAAGTAAAATTAGCTAACCTCAATGAACCCAAAAATACCTTAAAAAGAGTATATTCTCACTAATAACAAGTGCACTTATCTTGGTAGAAAATAAACATAAGAGATCTTTTTGCTCAATATGTTGAAAAATATTCTTGAATTAAGTAAATGCTAGTGCCATTATCTTGACATAATGATATGCGCTCGGCATTACATTTCTTGAAACTAGCAAACTTATACTAAAAAAAACTTCTACTAAAAACTAATTTATTGTTCTTAATGGAAAGGCAACAAGGCAACCATTTGTTACTATCGGGGTCTCCTAGCCGCTCAGGCAAATCATATGGTCTAAAAATGCATTTTTCCATCGATAACATGACATCATCGTGCCAAGTGCGTGTTCTTTCAGTCAATTAGTGCGCATATATACAGCCCGGCCCCCGGCCCAATTTTTTTTAATTGTAATTTTGAAGTGATAGTTGCTGGAAATGGGTCTCTATACACCTATTTAGATATTGCACCAAAAACCAGACATTTGCAGCTAGAATAGTCATTTACCACATTAGCAATGTATAGAGTGTATTTCTTTAAAGTTAAGACTAGTTTAAAGTTATCTTCATTAAAAAGTACAGTGCTTTTCCTTAAAAAATAAGGACATTTCAATGTGACCCCAAACTTTTGAACGGTAGTGTATATATATATATATATATATATACAGCCTGGCCCCCGTCCAAAAAAATGTGTATTGTAATTTAGAAGAATTTATCTGAATGTGCGTGAAGTATTTCTGTTCAAAATTGTTTGAAATGTTAAATGTCTAAATATTAACTGTCAGTTTACTGTACTGTGCCAACTGTACTACTATATGAGTACTTGTTTTCTATTGTTTCATTGACAATAAAACAGCAAAGTCAATTTGGCTGCCATCTGTTTTAATTGAATGATACCTTGTTATGATAGCCTTGTTCTATTCAGTTTTGTTTGGTTTGAATGATTACCTTATTCTTTTTCAGTTTGTTTGGTTTGGATGATTGCCTTGTTCTTTTTCAGTTTGTTTGGTTTGAGTGATTGCCTTATTTTTTCAGTTTTTGTTTTGTTTGTTTATTTTTTGTTCAACTTATCTTGCTTGTTTATTCTTTTCATTGATTGTTTGTTCTATTAATTTCTATGAGTGTGTGCACTGGGTAGGGGTACAAACTTGTAGTTTTTAGGCAACAATAACTTTTCTTGTCAACTGGGTCATACATGTCCTGTAGCCTTTTTTACTACTCTAGAGTCTACGCCCCTGGTGGGTGGGTGCGTGTGGGTGTGGGTGCCTGTGTGTGCATATGTGATATATTGTTTTGTATTGATTTGTTGCATTGGATGTTCTAATGCACTACCGGCAAAGAGATAGCAAGAAAATGTTTCTTTTGTGCGAAGGGGCAGGAAATATAAGATTTTCTTCATCCTGTTCCTTTTCGACATGGCTGTGTATTGAATGCAGTAAGGTATGTGAGATTGTTGAAATGTTGTTGAAATGTACACATCCAAGTACGAAATAAATAAATAATTGAATTGAAAATAATTGAATTATGAGACACAATTGTGTCAAAATCATGATTTTTTTTTTTCATGCTTGAAATAATGAATTATTACTTTAAAAAAGTAGTTTTAAACTTGCGAGTGTTGATGACACAGCTTTGTAACAGTTGATATTCTATTTTCAAGCATGTTTTACTCAATATAGGTCATCAAATCTCAGCAACAAGCTGTAATATCTTACTGAGATCATTTAGGACCAAAACCCTTAAAACAAGTAAAAGACTCTAACATAAAATCTGCTTAGTGAGAAGAATAATCTTATCAGTCAGAAAATAAGCAAATATCACCCTTATTTGAGATATTTAATCTTACTTAGATTTCAGTTTTTGCAGTGTAGTGCTCCTTTTTGTATGAAAAAAAACCTGACTAGACCCGCTCATCGGCAGTGCGCCTTATAGTCCGGAGCGCCCTATGGTCCGGAAAATACGGTACACAACAGCTGCTTGATTGTAACGTTGTAAAACTTTAGCTGTAGTTTACTTTGATCGCAAAGTGTCGAAGTGGCGTCACGCGCAACTCGAGTACCGTAATAGTCGGACTAGCAGGATTCAGTGGCAAAAAAAGTACCAGATTCGGTACCCATATAGCCCATACTTAGTGGCTAAAATGGGACATTATAGGAGGGTTATAAAATATGTATTAAGTGTGCAAGCAACGTTTTAAGTAACGTTTTATCACTCCAATTAAATTGAATGCCATAATTATAAAGAGGAATGGCAAAGACGTGATGCGAGGCCAGTTCTTGTGTATTGTTCTTCCGCGCTTAACACCCCTTGCTGAGGCTGATCCTTCTTTGAGAACTAGTGGTGCGGGGAAAAAGGATGAAAAAGGCAAAGGAAAATAGAAAAGAAAAATGTAAAGCAATGTTTTGATATTACACTGGGATAACGCAGGATATGCTGAAGTCATGCAGTACAAGCTGAAGATTAACATTATATTCCCCCAAAATGTAAGACATTAAAGCAGCAGTCTTACTGATTTGACATTGAGTCCATGCTCCCGTGTACAGTAAATTATTATCTTCTCACGTTCTTCTTACATGAACAATCTTCGTCAAGGCCGCCAATTCAAGTTTTGGAGTAAGCGGTGGGGAAAAAAAGCTGCACAAGAAGATCCGAAAAGTGTTGTTACAGTATTGCATGCTGGCTGTTGGCGTGACTCCAAGATGCAGAGACGGAAGGATACATGCATTTTAGAGATGTCCGATAATGGCTTTTTTGCTGATATTCCGATATTGTCCAACTCTTAATTACTGATTCTGATATCAACCGATACAGATGTATACAGTCGTGGAATTAACACATTATTATGCCTAATTTTGTTGTGATGCCCCGCTGGATGCATTAAACCAGGGGTCACCAACCTTTTTGAAACCAAGAGCTACTTCTTGGGTACTGATTAATGCGAAGGGCTACCAGTTTGATACACACTTAAATAAATTGCCAGAAATAGCCAATTTGCTCAATTTACCTTTAACTCTATGTTATTATTAATAATTAATGATATTTACACTTAATTGAACGGTTTAAAAGAGGAGAAAACACGAAACAAATGACAATTAAATTTTGAAACATAGTTTATCTTCAATTTCGACTCTTTAAAATTCAAAATTCAACCGAAAAAAAAGAAGAGAAAAACTAGCTAATTCGAATGTTTTTGAAAAAATTAAAAAAAATTTTTTATGGAACATCATTAGTAATTTTTCCTGATTAAGATTAATTTTAGAATTTTAATACATGTTTTAAATAGGTTAAAATCCAATCTGCACTTTGTAAGAATATATAACAAATTGGACCAAGCTATATTTCTAACAAAGACAAATCATTATTTCTTCTAGATTTTCCAGAACAAAATTTTTTAAAGAAATTCAAAAGACTTTGAAATAAGATTTAAATGTGATTCTACAGATTTTCTAGATATGCCAGAATAATTTTTTTGAATTTTAATCATAACAAGTTTGAAGAAATATTTCACAAATATTATTAGTTGAAAAAACAGAAGCTAAAATGAAGAATTAAATTAAAATGTATGTATTATTCTTTACAATAAAAAAAATAAATTTACTTGAACATTGATTTAAGTTGTCAGGAAAGAAGAGGAAGGAATATAAAAGGTAAAAAGGTATATGTGTTTAAAAATCCTAAAATCATTTTTAAAGTTGTATTTTTTTCTCTAAAATTGTCTTTCTGAAAGTTATAAGAAGCAAAGTAAAAAAATTTATGACATTATTTAAACAAGTGAAGACCAAATCTTTAAAATATTTTCTTGGATTTTCAAATTCTATTTGAGTTTTGTCTCTCTTAGAATTAAAATGTCGGGCAAAGCGAGACCAGCTTGCTAGTAAATAAATACAATTTAAAAAATAGAGGCGGCTCACTGGTAAGTGCTGCTATTTGAGCTATTTTTAGAACAGGCCAGCGGGCTACTCATCTGGTCCTTACGGGCTACCTGGTGCCCACGGGCACCACGTTGGTGACCCCTGCATTAAACAATGTAACAAGGTTTTTCAAAATAAATCAACTCAAGTTATGGAAAAAAAAATGCCAACATGGCACTGCCATATTTATTATTGAAGTCACAAAGTGCATTATTTATTTTTAAAATGCCTCAAAACAGCAGCTTGGAATTTGAGGAGGTTGAGGTGGGCGGGGTTGGGGGGGAAGGGGTTGAGGTGGGGGGGTAGGTGGTAGCGGCGGGTGTATATTGTAGCATGCATCAATCAATCAATTAATCAATCAATCAATGTTTATTTATAAAGCCCTAAATTAGTGGTCCCCAACCGGTCCGCGGACCGATTGGTACCGGGGCACGCAAAAAAATAAATAATAAAATACATAATTTTTTTTTATTATTATTATTTTTTTTTTGTATTAAATCAACATAAAAAAACACAATATATACATTATTTATCAATATAGATCAATACAGTCTGCAGGAATACAGTCCGTAAGCACACATGATTGTATTTCTTTATGAAAAAAAAAAAAAAAAAATAAAATAAAATCCACCCCCCCTCCCCGGTCCGTGGGACAAATTTTCAAGCGTTGACCGGTCCGCAGCTACAAAAAGGTTGGGGACCATTGCCCTAAATCACAAGTGTCTCAAAGGGCTGCACAAGCCACAACGACATCCTCGGTTCAGAGCCCACATAAGGGCAAGGAAAAACTCACAACCCAGTGGGACGCCGATGTGAATGACTATGAGAAACCTTGGAGAGGACCGCAGATGTGGGTGACCCCCGCCCCCCTCTAGGGGAGACCGGATGCAATGGACGTCGAGTGGGTCTAGCATACTATTGTGACAGTCCAGTCCATAGTGGATCTAACATAACAGTGAGAGTCCAGTCCATAGTGGGGCCAGCAGGAGAGGGGCGTCCCGGAAGAGTTAGTGCTGCAAGGGGTTCTGGGTATTAGTTCTGTTGTGTTTATGTTGTGTTACGGTGCGGATGTTCCCCCGAAATGTGTTTGTCATTCTTGTTTGGTGTGGGTTCACAGTGTGGCGCATATTTGTAACAGTGTTAAAGTTGTTTATGCGGTCACCCTCAGTGTGGCCTGTATGGCTGTTGACCAAGTATGCATCGCATTCACTTGTGTGTGTGAAAAGCCGTAGATATTATGTGATCGGGCAGGCACGCAAAGGCAGTGCCTTTGAGGTTTATTGGCGCTCTGTACTTCTCCCTACATACCGATAATTTCCGATATTACATTTTAAAGCAATTATCGGCCGATAATATCGGCTGTCCGATATTATCGGACATCTCTAATGCATTTTATTAGGGACGCAACTGAGGGAACACCATCATGGCTACGGCAGTAGATGACGGGTGAGCAAAAATAAAAAAAATAAATCCAGGCAAGGCAAAACACAAAAAAGGCACCTTGGATATACCACAAAAAAAAACAGTATCGCAAGGAAAGAAACACTGGTAAATAAATCCTCCCGATTAGTGATTAGGCACAGCTGAGCCACGTAGTCACTAATCAGAAGCAAGTGTGGAAAATCAACACTCGAGCCAGAGATAAAGTGGCTGAGGAAGAGGGCAGGCAGGAAGTGGAACGAAAAATAGGAGCGCTACACCGGGAATAATACCCTTTTTTTTGTGTGTGTGTGTGTGTTTGCTGTTGTCGTTGTCTCTCCGTCTTATCCCCCTCTTGTCCCCGCAATTTCCCCCTCTCTCTTCCTTTTTCTCCTCTTTCTATCCCATCCTGCTCCGGCCCGGCTGCACCAAATAATAATAATAAATACATTTAATAAAGTCAAATACAAATAAGGCAACAAGAGAAGTATCCCACACTTCCGCATTGTGCCGCCAGTGAGCTATCGTATCCTCCTACGGTGTGGAGTGAATCATGTTTAGCTATTCCTCGTCCTGCAGGGATGATACTTGTTAGAAACGTACTTTATTTGTCGCCACGGAGGCGAGGATTAGTAATTTAAAACACTGCCAATTGCGAATGGACATTAGCTGCTAGCTAGCTAGCTATGTCTTAAAGAACCTCTTGCTGAGGGCGTTTCAGTGTTATAACGTCACCTTTATCGTTAGTTTTTAAGCCAAAATGCGTCCATTCTCCCTTTTCTGTCTACACACCGTGCCTGCTTGTAAGTACTCTGTGATCGTGCGCTGCCGAACATGCTTGCCTGCTCGTAAAACCAGCAATGTCACGACGTGACGCGCCGTCATGCCTGTAAAAAAATATATATACATGGCAAACCGGTACTTTTCAAACAGAGTATAGTACCGTTTTTGATTCATTAGTACTGTGATACTATACTAGTACCGGTATACCGTACAACCCTAGTTACAATATTACATTATGCTACAAAAGCAGTGATTGGAAAAGCGTATGATAGTACTTACCAGCTCAACAGGAATGTAGCAACCATAGCGACACTTTTGAAATCCTTTTGTCCACCGCTCAAAACCATCAACATTTACACCCTTGTTATATTTCTCGCTTGTTGGTGGTTACTTTGTTTTGAAGTGTTTTTGTGGGCCTCCCAGTGCGTACATGCAGAGAATTGGGGGCAAGTTGTCAGCCATGATTGAAAATTGTTAGTCGCTTCTCTGAGGATGCTTTTGTGGACGTGTGCTGGCCCTCCAATGGTCATGTGTGTGTCCAAGACAGCCATATTGTGTAATATAATTAGTAATTGTGGAGAATATGGTTATGGTTATTGTATTACCGTATTTTTTTGGACTATAAGTCGCAGTTTTTTTCATAGTTTGGCCGGGGGTGCGACTTATACTCAGGAGCGACTTATGTGTGAAATTATTAACACATTACCGTAAAATATCAAATAATATTATTTAGCTCATTCACGTAAGAGACTAGACCAGGGGTCGGCAACCCAAAATGTTGAAAGAGCCATATTGGACCAAAAATACAAAAACAAATGTGTCTGGAGCTGCAAAAAAATAAAAGCCATATTACATACAGATAGTGTGTCATGAGATATAAATTGAATTAAGAGGGCTTAAAGGAATTTAAATGACCTCAAATATACCTACAAATGAGGCATAATGATGCAATATGTACATATCGCTAGCCTAAATAGCATGTTAGCATCGATTAGCTTGCAGTCATGCAGTGACCAAATATGTCTGATTAGCACTCCACACAAGTCAATAACATCAACAAAACTCACCTTTGTGCATTCATGCACAACGTTTAAAGTTTGGTGGACAAAATGAGACAGAAAAAGGATACAACACGTCCTAGGAAGTCGGAGGAAGTTATATATGTAAACAAACTAAGGTGAGTTCAAGGACCGCCAAAATTAGTAGGACAAAACGCCGCTCACCAAATACTCGAATCAGTGAAGCATGTTTAATATAAACAGTGTGATCTATAACAATTAGGGAGGTTTGTGGCATGTTTGTCCTCCTACAGAAATCATACTAAAACAATTTATTTTTTTTTCCCCTTCATCTTTTTCCAATTTTCATACATTTTTGAAAAAGCTCCAGAGAGCCACTAGGGCGGCGCTATAGAGCCGCAGCCGCGGGTTGCCGACCAACGGACTAGACGTATAAGATTTCATGGGATTTAGCGATTAGGAGTGACAGATTGTTTGGTAAACGTATAGAATGTTCTATATGTTATAGTTATTTGAATGACTCTTACCATAATATGTTACGTTAACATACCAGGCACGTTCTCAGTTGGTTATTTATGCCTCATATAACGTACACTTATTCAGCCTGTTGTTCACTATTCTTTATTTATTTTAAATTGCCTTTCAAATGTCTATTCTTGGTGTTGGGTTTTATCAAATACATTCCCCCAAAAAATGCGACTTATACTCCAGTGCGACTTATATATGTTTTTTTCCTTCTTTATTATGCATTTTCGGCCGGTGCGGTTTATACTCCAGAGCGACTTATACTCCGAACAATACGGTAAATAAGTCTTATGGAAACATCCACAACAGCGTTGTTGGGAACCTCTGACTAACTTTGGGGATCAATGATAAATGGCGTCTGGTCATCAATCACTTTAATGGATGTTCGATACCCAGGCAGGAAGTTAAGGCGTCAGACACAGGATGTTTCATAGATATGACGACTTCCACTTGCAAAATTGATGACAGGTACTTTACCAGGATTGATTGATGGTAGGATAATTTAATGTTCACATCCTGTACTTTGCGAGCTGTTGCAGGGGCGGGAACACAATGCACACACACACTGCAAAAACTGAAATCTAAGTAAGATTAAATATCTCAAATAAGGGTGATATTTGCTTATTTTCTTTAAGGGTTTTGGTCCTAAATTATCTCAGTAAGATATTACAGCTTGTTGCTGAGATTTGATGACCTATATTCCCCTAGAGGGGGGGTTACCCACATAGGCGGTCCTCTCCAAGGTTTCTCATTCACATTGACGTCCCACTGGGGTGAGTTTTCCTTGCCCGTATGTGGGCTCTGTACCGAGGATGTCGTTGTGGCTTGTACAGCCCTTTGAGACACCTGTGATTTAGGGCTATATAAATAAACATTGATTGATTGATTGATATGTTGAGTAAAACATGCTTGAAACTAGAATATCAACTGTTGCAAAGCTGTGTCATCAACACTCACAAGTATAAAACTACTTTTTTAAAGTAATCATTTCTTATTTCAAGCATGAAAAAAAAAAACATGGTTTTGACACAAATGTGTCTCATAATTAAGACGGATGACAGCCAAATGGAATTTGCTGTTTTATTTTCAATGAAACAATAGAAAACACGTACTCATAAAGTAGTACAGTCGGCACAGTACAGTAAACTGACGGTTAATATTTAAACATTTAACATGTGACATTTCTAACAATTTTGAACAGAAATAGTTCATGCACATTCAGATAAATTCTTAAAAATTACAATAAACATCTTTTTGGCCGGGGGCCAGGCTGTATATATATATATATATATATATATATATATATATATATATATATATATATATATATATATATATATATATATATATATATATATATATATATATATATATA
This sequence comes from Entelurus aequoreus, assembly GCF_033978785.1. Classification (NCBI taxonomy): domain Eukaryota; kingdom Metazoa; phylum Chordata; class Actinopteri; order Syngnathiformes; family Syngnathidae; genus Entelurus; species Entelurus aequoreus. The sequence continues at coordinate 52,809,758 of NC_084747.1, read as the reverse complement.
TATATATATATATATATATGTGTGTGTGTATATATGTATATATGTGCACTAATTGTCTGAAAGAGCACGCACTTGGCGCGATGATGTCATGTTATCGATGGAAAAATGCATTTTTAGACCATATGATTTGCCTGAGCGGCTAGGAGACCCCGAGAGTAACAAGCGGTTGCCTTGTTGCCTTTCCATTAATCAATCAATCAATCAATCAATGTTTATTTATATAGCCCTAAATCACAAGTGTCTCAAAGGGCTGTACAAGCCACAACGACATCCTCGGTACAGAGCCCACATACGGGCAAGGAAAAACTCACCCCAGTGGGACGTCGGTGAATGACTATGAGAAACCTTGGAGAGGACCGCATATGTGGGTAACCCCCCCCACCCCTCTAGGGGAGACCGAAAGCAACGGATGTCGAGTGGGTCTGACATAACATTGTGAAAGTCCAGTCCACAGTGGATCCAAAACATCAGCGGGAGTCCAGTCCACAGCGGGGCCAACAGGAAACCATCCCGAGCGGAGACGGGTCAGCAGCGCAGAGATGTCCCCAACCGATGCACAGGCTAGTGGTCCACCCGGGGTCCCGGCTCTGGACAGCCAGCACTTCATCCATGGCCACCGGACCTATGCAACTCCCCCTCGCAAGGGACAGGGGAGAAGAGGAGAGAAGAAGAAACGGCAGATCAACTGGTCTAAAAAAGGGGGGGTCTATTTAAAGGCTAGATTATACAAATGAGTTTTAAGATGGGACTTAAATGCTTCTACTGAGGTAGCATCTCTAACTGTTACCGGGAGGGCATTCCAGAGTACTGGAGCCCGAATAGAAAACGCTCTATAGCCCACAGACTTTTTTTTGGCTCTGGGAATCACTAATAAGCCGGAGTTCTTTGAACGCAGATTTCTTGCCGGGACATATGGTACAATACAATCGGCGAGATAGGCTGGAGCTAAACCGTGTAATATTTTATACGTAAGTAGTAAAACCTTAAAGTCGCATCTTAAGTGCACAGGAAGCCAGTGCAGGTGAGCCAGTATAGGCGTAATATGATCAAACTTTCTTGTTTTTGTCAAAAACCTTGCAGCCGCATTTTGTACCAACTGTAATCTTTTAATGCTAGAATTGTTGAAACAGAGCACACCATTCCCAAACAGGCTGAATATTTTGAAGTTGGAACGGTTTGAATCAGAAGAAAAATGTGGGAGTTGTGGAATTTTGAAGAATGTCCCATTGATTTCAATGGGACATTTTGGGAAAGGCGGGAATTTTTTGGAAAATTGTAAAACATTTGAATGGTCTGAATGAGTTGACATGGCTGGTGATTACATTTTTCAAATCGGTCGAGAAATGTTTAAGTAGTAACATGTTGAATTGAGAAATGGTATTAGGGGAATTTCGGCAAAACCGGGAATTTTTTGGAAAATTGTAAAAAATTGAATGGTCTGAATGAGTTGACATGGCTGGTGTTTACATTTTTCAAATCGGTCCAGAAGAACAATAAATTAGTTTTTAGTATAAGTTTGCTGGTTTCAAGAAATGTAATGCCGAGCACATTATGTCAAATAATGGCACTAGCATTTACTTAATTTAAGAATATTTTTCAACATATTGAGCAAAAAGGTCTCATATTATTTTTTTCTACCAAGAAAAGTGCCCTTGTTATTAGTGAGAATATACTTATTCAAGGTATTTTCGGGTTCATCGAGGTTAGCTAATTTTACTCGTTTTGGAAAGTCTTGACAAGGCAAATTTTCTTGCTCTATTGGCAGATCATTTTGGTTAGTTCAAGTAAAATACCCCTCATTTTTGTATTTTTTTTCTCCTTGTTTTTGAACACTGACTTTTTGCAGTGCAGACGAGGTATCCCGGAATACAAGGACAAACGGGGACTAAAGGCCGATAACACCCGCACAAAGCCACGTGACTAGAGGCTACCATTAGCAGCACAATTAGAGCATATCGTGCAAAATGGTTTTGCTCACGGTTATCTTGACTGACATTTCTAGAAGCATCTACAGTTCCATAAAAAGTCAGTGAGACTGTGATAAGAATGACAGCCACGGAGTGTGTGGCAAGGGAGGGTTTTATCCTTGGTCGCTTTGTGGCAAAAAGGCAAATGTTGCGTCTCATATGGCGTTTTTTGTGGGTAGGAGTGTCGCAGTTAGGTACTGATGTGTACCGTCTGTGGCGCCATTGTGCAAGTTTGAATGGGGGAAATGAGGGTCGGGCGGATGGAAGAAGGTTGCCAATTGCACAGCGGGATGCGTATAAAGGCGTAAGAAGGAAGAAAGCTTAGGAAGACTTTGAGCGTGCAAGCACACTCACTCTTTGTGACTCTTTGAGCAAGAGAGATTATAGAAAATGGGAGGAGAATTGAGCCAGGATAGAGTCAAGACGAGGGAGAAAAGAGAGGTGGATGTCAGGGAAAAGCAAGAGGACCACGTGCTGAGACAGAGACGAGGAGACTGGCGGGCGACGGTGTTTGGTGGCATGGATAGCTCAGTGGGAACATGATGGCTTCTATCAAGCCCCAACGAGAGGATGGAGACGTGCACTGTGGGACGATGACAATATGTCACTGCTTCAAAGCTTGTTATGCATCCTCACATCGGACAAGAGACTTGGGATTGGTGTGGGAAATAATTGGTTCTTTCAACGATATCAATGTACAGTGGAACTTCAATGAACAAACTTGATCGGTTCTTGAACAAGGTTCTATGGTACACTGCAAAAAGTCAGAGTTCAAAAAGAAGAAGAAAAAAAAAAAAGGAGGGGTATTTTATTGGAACTAAGCAAAATGATCTGCCAATAGAACAAGAAAATTTGGCTGGTCAAGACTTTCCAAAACAAGTCAAATTAGCTAACCTCAATGAACCCAAAAATACCATAAAATAAGTATATTCTCACTAATAACAAGTGCACTTTTCTTGGTAGAGACTTTTTTGCTCAATATGTTGGAAAATATTCTTAAATTAAGTAATTAAGTAAATCATGATTTTATTTTTCATGCTTGAAGTAAGAAATTATTACTTTAAAAAAGTAGTTTTATACTTGTGAGTGTTGATGACACAGCTTTGCAACAGTTGATATTCTCGTTTCATGCATGTTTTACTCAATATAGCTCATAAAATCTCACCTACTAGCTGTAATATCTTACTGAGATCATTTAGGACCAAAACCCTTAAAACAAGTAAAACACTCTAACATAAAATCTGCTTAGTGAGAAGAATTATCTTATCAGACAGAAAATAAGCAAATATAAACCTTATTTCAGATATTTAATCTTACTTAGATTTCAGTTTTTGCAGTGTACTCAGAAAAGTTTACAGTGCAACCAAAAAGTACTTGCTTCACTTTTGCAACATTTTATGTTACAGCCTTATTCTAAGATGGAATATGTGATTTAGGGCTATATAAATAAACATAGATTGATTGATTGATTGATTGATACATTTATTTTTGCCCTCAAAAGTCTACAGACAATACCTCGTAATGACGATATGACAATTTTTGGGAATTTGCAAATTTATTAAAAACAATAATAACTAGATGAGGCAATTCTCCAATGCTCCAATGCTGAAATTGAACTGAAATCCTGGATTTTTTTTTTTTAGAATTGTTGAAATAGAGCACACGATTCCCAAACAGGCTGAATATTTTGAAGTTGGAACGGTTTGAATCAAATGAAAAATGTGGGAGTTGTGGAACTTTGGAGAATGTCCCATTGATTTCAATGGGAATTGCCCCAAAAAATGGGAATTGTTGGGAAAAGCGGGAATTTTTTGGAAAATTGTAAAACATTTGAATGGTCTGAATGAGTTGACATGGCTGGTGATTACATTTTTCAAATCGGTCGAGAAATGTTGAAGTAGTAACATGTTGAATTGAGAAATGGTATTAGGGGAATTTCGGCAAAACCGGGAATTTTTTGTGAAAATTGTAAAAAATTGAATGGTCTGAATGAGTTGACATGGCTGGTGTTGAAATTTTTCAAATCGGTCGAGAAATGTTGAAGTAGTAACATGTTGAATTGAGAAATGGTATTATGGAATTTCGGCAAAACCGGGAATTTTTCCGAAGTTGTTTTTTGTCCTGATTAAGAGGAATTTTTTGACGGTGGAACGGTTGAAATGCGTTGGAAAATGTGGAAGGGGTAGTCGCCAGAAAAAACTTTTTTTGAACTTGGAAAAATTATAATTTGAATTTCCAGAATGGTGGAATGTAGAGATGTCCGATAATATCGGCAGGCTGATATTATCAGCCGATAAATGCTTTAAAATGTAATATCGGAAATTGTCTGTATCGGTTTCAAAAAGTACAATTTATGAGTTTTTAAAACGCCGCTGTACGGAGTGGTACACGGACGAAGAGAGAAGTACAGAGCGCCAATAAACCTTAAAGGCACTGCATTTGCGTGGCGGCCCAATCACATAATATCTACGGCTTTTCACACACACAAGTGAATGCAAGTCATACTTGGTCAACAGCCATACAGGTCACACTGAGGGTGCCTGTATAAACAACTTTAACACTGTTACAAATATGTGCCACACTGTGAACCCACACTAAAAAAGAATGACAAACACATTTCGGGAGAACATCCGCACCGTAACACAACATAAACACAACAGAACAAATACCCAGAACCCCTTGCAGCACTAACTCTTCCGGGACGCTACAATATACACCCCCCGCTACCCCTCACCCTACCTCAACCCCACCCCCCCAACCCCGCCCACCTCAATCTCCATGTCCCAATTTCCAAGCTGCTGTTTTGAGGCATGTTAAAAAAAAAATAATGCACTTTGTGACTTCAATAATAAATATGGCAGTGCCATGTTGGCATTTTTTTCCATAACTTGAGTTGATTTATTTTGGAAAACCTTGTTACATTGTTTAATGCATCCAGCGGGGCATCACAACAAAATTAGGCATAATAATGTGTTAATTCCACGACTGTATATATCGGTATCGGTTGATATCGGAATCGGTAATTCAGAGTTGGACAATATCGGAATATCGGATATCGGCAAAAAAAACATTATCGGACATCTCTAGTGGAATGGTTTGAATCGGTTGAAAAATGTGGTAAAATGGCCAATTACATTTTGAATGGGAAAAATGTCCCGGAAAAACCTGGAATTCTGTGAAATCTGGGAATTTGGGGAATTTATCAAGGGAAAGCCCACGATTCCCGAATAGCCTGAACAGTTTGATGTTGGAAAGGTTTGAATCGGGTGAAAAATGTGGAAGGCAGAGCGTGCCAAAATCTGGAGAAGAAGAATAATAATACGTTGAATAATAAATAGATGAATTTTGGGTGTAGAAAACCACAAACACAATGATAAGAATAATAGTAATAATAAGAATAATTATCACGTGTAAATAAGTATTCACAGCCGAAGCTCAATTCTCTGTTGATGTACCTTTGGCAGCAATTACAGCCTCAAGTCTTGGATTTTGTCATTTTTGATAGTCCCGCTTAACCTTGCTTTCGTACTCAACATTTGTCTTCGTTTGTTTATGCATTTTCCCGGAAAGGGGAAGTGTTCCTAAAACAGGAAACTTTAACAACAATTGAAAAGGGTTAACAAGTTATGACCTTTCCTCTGCAGCTTTGACTCTTGCTAAAAAAAGGCTGGACTGCACTGTATTTATTTAAGGCAGGGGTGTCCAAACTTTTTCCACTGAGGGCCGTACACGGAAAAATTTAAGCATGCGGGGGCCATTTTGATATTTTCCATTTTCAAACCCTAACAAAATATATGGATTTTTTTTTTTTAACCTTTAGGGCTCCCGGGGACCATAAAGGATCTCAGTCATTAAAATGTTAAAAAATAAGTCAAATGATTATCATTATGTTTTATTTAACGCTTACAGTGAATCTCTATATCAACTTCAGGTTGATAAAAAGTTAAAAAAATAAAAGGTTTTATGCCTTTTCTGTCAAAGACAACTTTGTTTTTTATAGTAAAACTGGAAATATGCAGTATTTAGTAATTAGAGCTCTAAAAGATCAATAATGCAGGACACCGTTGATTTTAATTATTTCATATTTTTGAGTAATCACAGTGAAAATATTAATAAAATCCCACTAAATATATTTGGGATCCAAAAGGTCCCCCTTTCATAAAGTGATACATTTGTATTAGGTTTTTTTTACTTTCAACACTTAAGTTACGAGATCAACTTCCGATATATCTGTCGATTTTACGTTTAAACTATTAATTTGTTTGTTTTTATACTCTTTTGTGTCAAAGAAAACATTGATGTTTTGTTACGGTGCGGATGTTCCCCCGAAATGTGTTTGTCATTCTTGTTTGGTGGGGAATCAAAGTGTGGCGCATATTTGTAACAGTGTTAAAGTTGTTTATGCGGCTACCCTCAGTGTGACCTGTATGGCTGTTGACCAAGTATGGATTGCATTCACTTGTGTGTGTGAAAAGCCGTAGATATTATGTGATCGGGCCGGCACGCAAAGGCAGTGCCTTTAAGGTTATTGGCGCTCTATGTACTTCTCCCTACATACCGATAATTTCCGATATTACATTTTAAAGCATTTATCGGCCGATAATAACATTGATGTTTTTATATGGCAACCACACAATATATGCAATATTTTTTTCCACATAAAACATTATAAAATGAAATTTTTGAAGTAATTGGAGCCATGAATAGGTCAATAATTCATTATAACATAGATTTTTTGTCTTTTTTTTTTTTTGGAGCAACGGCAAAAAAAAGAAAAATAAAGAAAGACAAAAGAAACAAAAACAGCCTGCATGGCAGCTTTGTGTCAACATTGCAACTTTTTCTCGTTAGATTTCACCTCATTCCATTTTTTAAACGTTTATTTTTTATTTTTGCAATACTATCAATTTTGCAATTTTTGCAGAATGTGTGGCGGGCCGGTAAACAATTAGCTTCGGGCCGCAAATGGCCCCCGGGCCGCACTTTGGACACCCCTGGTTTAAGGAGTAGGTCCTTGACTATAAATAGTCACACTTCCTGTCCCTCAATAAATGTGGAAATTCCACATCAGCATAATTGTGATCGATGCTATCGTGTTTATCAGAGTCACGATAGTGATCGGTATATAAGACTCATTTTTCTAGACACATCTTTGAGGAAAAAAATATTTTTTGGCTCAGGATAAAAAAACGGTAAAAAAAAAAATATATTGTTTATGGTGGCAACACTAAATTGTCCGTAGTTTGTGAATGTGACTGTAAATGTTGTCTGTCTATCTGTATTGGCCCTGTGATGAGGTGGCGACTTGTCCAGGGTGTAGCGCGCCTTCCGCCCGAGTGCAGCTGAGATAGGCTCCAGCACCCCCCGCAACTCCGAAAGGGACAAGCGGTAGAAAATGGATGGATGGGTATGTTTGCAATAGACACTTTTTCCCGCATCAATCCGGATCACTGGTGTGTGTGTGTGTGTGTGTGTGTGTGTGTGTGTGTGTGTGTGTGTGTGTGTGTGTGTGTGTGCGTGTGTGTGTGTGTGTGTGTGTGTGTGTGTGTGTGTGTGTGTGTGTGTGTGTGTGTGTGTGTGTGTGTGTGTGTGTGTGTGTGTGTGTGTGTGTGAATGACTGGAGAAAAAGCTGACATGGTCAGATATAAGTCAGTTTGTGCCACCTGCTGGTTTGTGTGTGAAAATTGCTAAACCCTAAATATAAGAGGACCTGCCTTTTTTGGAGGAAACATTTTTTTTCCCTAATATTCAGTTAAATGTATTGATATTTTTGCTGAATATTTGCTGATAATCTTTTAAAAACTGAAAATACATATGTACTTCGATGTCAAAATCATGGCAAGTATGGACGGTCATTTGGGATAACATGTCATAAATAAATAAATCTTTAAATAATTACTTAAATGTGTTAGAATTAAATACATACCTGTGTTATTAAATGTGTAATTAATTAAAATCATGAAATTGTAAAAATCAATAATTAATTCATTAAATAATTATGGAAGTCATTGATTACCGTATTTTTCTAACTATATAAGCTGCACCCTCAAAATTCAGAAGAAAAACATTTTACATAAATTAGCCGCACTGGACTATAAGCCGCAGAAATATGAGTTGCGAAATGAGTTACACTATATTGCCAAAAGTATTTGGCCACCTGCCTTGACTCACATATGAACTTGACGTGCCATCCCATTCCTAACCCATAGGGTTCAATATGATGTCGGTCCACCTTTTGCAGCTATTACAGCTTCAGCTCTTCTGGGAAGGCTGTCCACAAGGTTGCGGAGTGTGTTTATAGGAATTTTCCACCATTCTTCCGAAAGTGCATTGGTGAGGTCACACACTGATGTTGGTCGTGAATGCCTGGCTCTCAGTCTCCGTTCTAATTCATCCAAAAGGTGTTCTATCCGGTTCAGATCAGGACTCTGTGCAGGCCAGTCAAGTTCATCCGCACCAGACTCTGTCATCCATGTCTTTATGGACCTTGCTTTGTGCACTGGTGCACGGTCATGTTGGAAGAGGTGCTACTGACAGTTTGGTCATGTTTGTGTTTTCCTGTGTTTAGCATTTTAATCCCTGTCCAGTGCTCTTATTTCTACTTTTTGAATCACTTCCTGTCCTGGTACTCTTGTTTTGTCAGTATTTCCTTTTTTGGTCTCTGTGTTCTGAAGCACCTTTACACTGCAAAAAGTCAGTGTTCAAAAAGAAGAAAAAAAAAATACAAAAGAAAATTCGGTTTGTCAAGACTTTCCAAAACAAGTCAATTTAGCTAACCTCAATGAACCCAAAAATATCTTGAAATAAGTATATTCTCACTAATAACAAGTGCACTTTTCTTGGTAGAAAAAAAAGAGACCTTTTTGCTCAATATGTTGAACAATATTCTTAAATAAAGTAAATGCTAGTGCCATTATCTTGACATAATGATATGCACTCGGCATTACATTTCTTCAAACCAGCAAACTTATACTAAAAACTAATTCATTGTTCTTAATGGAAAGGCAACAAGGCAACCGCTTGTTACTCTCGGGGTCTCCTAGCCGCTCAGGCAAATCATATTGTCTAAAAATAAATTTTTCCATCGACAACATGACATCATCGCGCCAAGTGCGTGCTCTTTCAGTCAATTAGTGCGCATATATACAGCCCGGCCCCCGGCAAAATGTTTTTAATTGTAATTTCGAGGAATTTATCTGAATGTGCATGAACTATTTCTGTTCAAAATTGTTTGAAATGTTAAATTTTTAAATATTAACTGTCAGTTTACTGTACTGTGCCAACTGTACTACTATAGGAGTACCTATTTTCTATTGTTTCATTGGAAATAAAACAGCAAAGTCCATTTGGCTGTCATCCGTTTTAATTATGAGACACAATTGTTTTTCATGCTTGAAATAAGAAATTATTACTTTAAAAAAGTAGTTGTATACTCGTGAGTGTTGACACAGCTTTGCAACAGTTGATATTCTAGTTTCAAGCATGTTTTACTCAATATAGGTCATCAAATCTCAGCAACACGCTGTAATATCTTACTGAGATCATTTAGGACCTAAACACTTAAAACAAGTAAAAGACTCCAACATAAAATCTGCTTAGTGAGAAGAATTATCTTATTAGACAGAAAATAAGCAAATATCACCCTTATTTGAGATATTTCATCTTACTTAGATTTCAGTTTTTGCAGTGTACTTTCTGTTCCATGTCTTGCCAGCACATCTGATTCTCATTAAATTTCTTCTGTTTAGTTCCACCTGGGTTCTTCCTTCTCTGCTGGATCATTCTATACTTGTTTGTCGGCTTCCGGTGCTGCCAATAAATATACTTTTACCTGCAAGACGTCTGCTATCTCTGCATCCTTGCGGTCACCAAACCTTGACAATGACTAGGAAAATGCAATTTGGAGAAATAGAATGGTGCATTTTGGCGAGGCTACACTGCAAAAACTGTAATCTAAGTAAGATTAAATATCTCAAATAAGGGTGATATATGCTTATTTTCTGTCTAATAAGATAATTCTTCTCACTAAGCAGATTTTATGTTAGAGTGTTTTACTTGTTTTAAGGGTTTTGGTCCTAAATGATCTCAGTAAGATATTACAGCTTGTTGCTGAGATTTGATGACCTATATTGAGTAAAACATGCTTGAAACAAGAATATCAACTGTTGCCAAGCTGTGTCATCAACACTCACAAGTATAAAACTACTTTTTTAAAGTAATCATTTCTTATTTCAAGCATGAAAAAAAAAATAACTTTGACACAATTTTGTCTCATAATTAAAACAGATAGACTTTGCTGTTTTATTTTCAATGAAACAATAGAAAACACGTACTCATATAGTAGTACAGTTGGCACAGTACAGTCAACTGACAGTTAATATTTAAACATTTAACATGTGACATTTCTAACAATTTTGAACAGAAATAGTTCATGCACATTCAGATGAATTCTTCAAAATTACAATTAAGACATTTTTGGCCAGGTGCCGGGCTGTACATATATATATATATATATATATATATATATATATATATATATATATATATATATATATATATATATATATATATATATATATATATATATATATATATATATATATATTCCTCGCACACTAATTGACTAAAAGAGCACGCACTTGGCGCGATTATGTCATGTTATCGATGGAAAAACGCATTTTTAGATCACATGATTTGCCTGAGCGGCTAGGAGACCCCGAGAGTAACAAGCGGTTGCCTTGTTGCCTTTCCATTAAGAAAAATAAACTAGTTTTTAGTATAAGTTTGCTATTTTCAAGAAATGTAATGCCGAGCGCATATCATTATGTCAAGATAATGGCACTAGCATTTACTTCATTTAAGAATATTTTTCAACATATTGAGAAAAAAGGCCTCTCTTTTTTTCTACCAACAAAAGTGCACTTGTTATTACTGAGAAAATACTTATTTTAAGGTATTTTTGGGTTCATTGAGGTTAGCTAATTTTACTTGTTTTGGAAAGTCTTGACAAGCCAAATTTTCTTGTTCTATTAGCAGATATTTTTTCTTAGATCAAATAAAATATCCCGCATTTTTGTAGTTTTTTTTTCTTGTTTTTGAACACTGACTTTTTGCAGTGTAGGAAAATGCAATTTGGAGAAATATATGTTTTTCAATAGAATGGTGCATGTTGGCGAGGCTACGCAAGGGAGTGCAAACCTCATTTATGTTTCCATGAGTAAAATACATGCATTAATGTAGTTGTTATGGCGCTTGGAGCAGTGTAAAGTCATTATATTTGTGTCTTGTAATCAAAACAACTCAGATGGATATTCAATGGGATGGTTGACATAATTGATTTCCATGCCCGGCTGACTTTAAACTACTTTTAGCCTTAAAACCCTCTTTAGTCTTATTATGCAAATAACCATTTCATCCACACATCTTGATGATGAGCTTGGGGTTTTTGTCAGGATAACAAAACAAAAAAAAAGATTATACATGCCTGCAAGCACACATTGCAGCTTCCAATCTACCTCTGTGCTGTTTTTGTTTTGTTTTCCCCTAATGACGGCGCTTGTATCTTAACTGATAAGACAACCAATCAAGCGCAATGTCGTTAAGATTCAGCGCATGCAGTCATCTCCAGTAGGCGAGGAAGCTGCTGTGGAAACATCTGGAGGGGTGGAAGTAGAACGGCATGGAAAATAGAAGATGGATGTTCGCCCTGTGCAGATCTTATTGTCTTTAATTGATAAAGGTATTTAGCTTGTGATCGCAATTGAATTCAGAGTGGGGGAGAACACAAATGTTGGCATGACACAATCATGTTAACAGCATCATGCCAGGTTAGCCTACTAGCTGAATGTCAGGTTCAAACACTGATGACATTTATGAAACAGACGAGAAGCAAGGAATCATGCAGAGACAGAGTTCAATTTGGCTCAATGAGGAGACACGATTTTTGGGCTGCTGCTCACTGCTCCCCTCACCTAAAGGAACAAGGGAATGGGTCGAATGCAGAGGTTAATTTCACCACACCTAATGTGTGTGTGACAATCGTTGGTAGTTTAACTTTATATGATGATAAATGTGGAGGGCAATGAATGTCTCCATGGTGACAGCCAGTATACAAGCAAAATCCTCATTTAAATAGGGTGGTCTGCACTTGTTATCTATTGCACTGCAAAAACTGAAATCTAAGTAAGATTAGATATCTCAAATAAGGGTGATATTTGCTTATTTTCTGTCTGATAAGATAATTATTCTCACTAAGCAGATTTTATGTTAGTGTTTTACTTGTTTTATGGGTTTTGGTCCTAAATGATCTCAGTAAGACATTACAGCTTGTTGCTGAGATTTGATGAGCTATATTGAGTTAAACATGCTTGAAACTAGAATGTCAACTGTTGCAAAGCTGTGTCATCAACACTCACAAGTATAAAACTACTTTTTTAAAGTAATAATTTCTTACTTCAAGCATGAAAAAATCATTATTTTGACATGAATGTGTCTCATAATTAAAACAGATGACAGCCAAATGGACTTTGCTGTTTTATTTTCAATGAAACAATAGAACATACATACTCATAAACAGTGTTGGGTTAGTTACTGAAAACCAGTAACTAGTTACAGTTACTAGTTACTTTATTCCAAAATTAACTCAGTTACTAACTCAGTTACTTACACCAAAAATTAATGTGTTACTGTGAAAAGTAACTATTTAGTTACTTATTTTTTTCTTCTTTTTTTTTTTTAAAGCTCCCATTAATGCCCTTTTAGCCTTCATTTCAGTACTGTTATTGCACTGGAGAATAATACAATCTGTTGATCAACTTGACATGCATTTGCATCACTGAACTCTGCTAAGCAATGTGGTCTACATACAACACACAAAGACAAAGATATGTTACAAAGGCCAATTTGTTTCTGGCCAGAACAAATTGACAAAACTATTTTAAATAGCTGCAACATAACATACATAAGTAACAAACAGCATAATAACAACATAGCTGTAAAGCAAGAAAGGCACACACTACATACGCAAAGCCTAACCATGCATTTTTTCCTCAAGGAATTCTTACACAAAATCTTGTCTGAAGCCCAGAACACTCTACACATTTCCCCAGTTTTAGTTTAGAGATAAGGAAAGATTGCCCTGGCCCACTAGGATCCCTCTTTGTGTTTGTGAACTTTATAGTCTATACATTTAGAATAATGTGATAATCAAACACTAAAAGTCTAGAATGAAAGAGTCTATAAGAGAATTGACAGCAACGTTCCCTCTAAGGTGCGCGCCTGTGCAATTGCGCAGTGCTCAAGCGTCCTCTGCGCACGGCAAATCTATGCCACGCATAAAATCAAATAAAAAAATAAGCGCATAACAATTTTCGACACGACACGGACACGACAGAGAAAACAGTTTTCGTCATTGTTCAAATATTGTAACGTCTGTCGAGACGCTTTGAGGACATGAATTCCATCCATCACTTTACTGAGCAAAACTCTTTATTGTCGGCCATAAACACATCACCAAAACATTAGTAAAAAAATGATATCTAGCAAAAGTGGTCATTTTCTGCAGTACAAACCAGACCAAAAGCAACTTTGTTATATCAATAGCAGCCGCTCGCTCTTTCTCACTTGCGCCAACACATGCACACATGGCACTTAGCCAGTGATGCGTTTACAGCCACACAAAAAGTCGGACAACTCCAACACCACACATAAAGTGTCATTCCAGGTCGTTACACTATGATTTACCAATCAAATGTGTGCTTATTCTAGCGTCATTTATTAGGAATCTTAATTTATAAATATTAATCATGAAATGCTGTTAGTATATTAAATACATACTAATAAAAATATATATTTTACAAACCGGAAGTTGCAGGAATGTACACATGATCCCCTGCTTACATCTCATTGTGCAACATGTGAATGTTTTAATGGGAACTAAATGCAATGTCTGAAAGGGGTACAAACTATTTCCAAAGCAGGACCTCCACCCAGACAAACAATACAAGTACACAGTTCATGAAAAACAATATTTTTTGTTATTGTCATTGTAAGTGGGCCTAAACACTTATATTAGAAATGGAAATGACTGCTGTCATTTGATTATAATAATAAGAGAATGTTGTCTGTCTATCTGTGTTGGCCCTGCGATGAGGTGGGGACTTGTCCAGGGTGTACCCCGCCTTCCGCCCGAATGCAGCTGACATAGGCAATTAGAGGGAGCATTGATTGACAGAGTGTGTACCTTCAGTGCTGAATGATGAGCAGAGGCAGAGTTACTCCTTAAGTGGTGGTGGTGGAGGGAAAGTGGCATCGGAGTCTCTGTCTCTCTTTACTAGCTACGTCGAAGCATGTTGCTTATGTAGCTTGTTTCAGCAGATTTGAATAACTGTTTTGGGCAGTAGATGGGATCTTTGATCCAAAGCACAATTTACATTTAACTAAAATGTTATTTTCTTTGTGCTCGACAAAAGAAAAGTAGTGAAAATATCTCCATGTTAACAAACTCGACTTCTGATGATCAGACACGTCCCCCTCTCCTCCCCACACTCACACACACAAACACACACACAGAGCGCAGGTCTCTCTTCTCCGGCTTATGACACAAGAACGATGACACTGCAGCGCTCCGATAAAACACACTTTATACTACATTAAAAGTAACGTAAAATAACGCAGTAACGCATCATGTAGTAATGGTAACTGAGTTACTGAATATAAAAAATAACGCGTTAGATTACTAGTTACCGCTGAAACTAATGGTGTTACAGTAACGCGTTAGTCCCAACACTGCTCATAAAGTAGTACAGTTGGCACAGTACAGTAAACTGACAGTTGATATTTAAACATTTAACAAGTGACATTTCAAACAATTTTGAACAGAAATAGTTCATGTACCTTCAGATAAATTCTTCAAAATTACAATAAAAAAAATTTGGGCCGGGGGCCGGGCTGCGTATATGCGCACTAATTGACTGAAAGAGCACGCACTTGGCGCGATGATGTCATGTTATCGATGGAAAAAATGCATCTTTAGACCATATGATTTGCCTGAGCGGCTAGGAGACCCCGAGAGTAACAAACGGTTGCCTTGTTGCCTTTCCATTAAGAAAAATAAACTAGATTTTAGTATACGTTTGCTGGTTTCGAGAAATGTAATGCAGAACGCATATCATTATGTCAAGATAATGGCACTAGTATTTACTTAATTTAAGAATATTTTTCAACATATTCAGCAAAAAGGTCTCTTTTTTTTTTCTACCAAGAAAAGTGCACTTGTTATTAGTGAGAATATACTTATTTTAAGGTATTTTTGGGTTTATTGAGGTTAGCTAATTTTACTTGTTTTTGGAAAGTCTTGACAAGCCAAATTGTCTTGTTCTATTGGCAGATGATTTTGCTTAGTTCAAATAAAATACCCCTCATTTTTGTATTTTTTCTCTTGTTTTTGAACACTGACTTTTTGCAGTGTGTACATGTAGTCTTTGTGGATGACCCGCAACCTGCCACTAATAATACTGTACATTTAGTTATATAATTAACACTTGTTAGTTGGATTATAATTCAACACTTCCTGATGCATTTTTGTTGTTGTTGTTGTATTTTTTTTTAACAAAGCAACTATAACATTATTATACAGGGACACTATTGCACTGCTAATCAAATTCCAAAGCAGCAAAGGACGTAAGCAAAGTAGTTTGACCTAAAACGGTACAATGGTACAACTAAAGTTTATGTCTGTAAACATTGATTTAGTTTCTATACATACAAGCCAACTTTGCTCTGAGCTGTTTGTAAATGATGCATCTTTCCATTCCAACACAGAAAAAAAGTGTGTGTGATGATGACACTAAGCGGTCACTAAAACAGAGCCTCCATCCAATGATTGATGTCTTTCTGCCTTGAAAAGCTTTTCTTTGACCAAAAGCAGATTGAAGTCGGGTCACTATTGATCCAGCTCCAAAGTGCTTTAGTGCACATGCACGCGGCAACACGACGCTTTGATACGATTGCATTTGAAGTTTGATGTAAGAAAATGTAGCAAAGGACGGAGATCTAGGAAAAGAGGCCCTTGCCTGGTGTGTTTGTGCTTCTCTCTGCTGCGAGCAATATCGGTGCCCGTTTTTTTTCCACCGTTCCACTTGTCAACACTCCTCCGCTTCCCACCTTGTCAAAAATACCTTCACCTCCCACCTTTCACAACCCTCCTCTCCGTTATCTCCCTTCTTGTCTGAAAACAGATGCTGAGAGTCTTCTCTCCTATTTTGCTGCCTTACATTATCACACAATATTCTACACCGGACTCTCCTTCTATCTTCTCCATGCTGTGTTTTTTTCTCAGCAGACACCTCTTGTTTACTCTCGTGGCGACACAAACTATGCTTTTTATCCACGCTGGTGGCTTGGTCTGTTAACCCTCAAAGTACCGTATTTTCCGGACCGTAGGGCACACCAGATTATAAGGTGCACTGCCGATGAACATACTTGCCAACCTTGAGACCTCTGAATTTGGGAGATTTGTTTGGGGGGGGTTGAGGTGGTCGGGGTGGACGGGGTGGACAGAGTATATTTATAACTAGATTTCACTGAAATTCAAGTATTTCTTATATATATATAATTAAAATAAATTCTTGACTTTCAGTGAATTCTAGCTATATATATATATATATATATATATATATATATATATATATATATATATATATATATATATATATATATATATATATTTTTTTTTTTTTTTTTTTTTTTTTTTTATGATATATGTATATATATACACTACCGTTCAAAAGTTTGGGGTCACATTGAAATGTCCTTATTTTTGAAGGAAAAGCACTGTACTTTTCAATGAAGATAACTTTAAACTAGTCTTAACTTTAAAGAAATACACTCTATACACTGCTAATGTGGTAAATGACTATTCTAGCTGCAAATGTCTGGTTTTTGGTGCAATATCTACATAGGTGTATAGAGGTCCATTTCCAGCAACTATCACTCCAGTGTTCTACTGGTACAATGTGTTTGCTCATTGGCTCAGAAGGCTAATTGATGATTAGAAAACCCTTGTGCAATCATGTTCACACATCTGAAAACAGTCTAGCTCGTTACAGAAGCTACAAAACTGACCTTACTTTGCGCAGATTGAGTTTCTGGAGCATCACATTTGTGGGGTCAATTAAACGCTCAAAATGGCCAGAAAAAGAGAACTTTCATCTGAAACTCGACAGTCTATTCTTGTTCTTAGAAATGAAGGCTATTCCACAAAATTGTTTGGGTGACCCCAAACTTTTGAACGGTAGTGTATATATATAAATAAAATAAATACTTGAATTTCAGTGTCCATTTATTTACACATATACACACACATAACACTCCTCTACTCATTGTTGTATTTGAAAGTGCAATGCTTTGCAGCCAGTAGCACAGCCTTTGAAGGAGCATAGGTATGGGCAGCATCTGTACAATTTAATTTGCAAAAAAGGAGTGAGTTGAGGGTTGAATTGTCAATCCTCGTTCTATTCTATGTCACTCGTCGTCGCCATGACTGCCTCTTCTTTGTTCTTCTGCTTCGTCTTCTTCTTGTTGTGTGTGTGCAGTTGTGCACTCTCCAAAAGCCGTGGATGTTATAACGTGATTGGGCCGGCACGCTGTTTATATGAAGGGAAAGCGGACGTGACGACAGGCTGTCCTCGACAGGGGAGAACGGTTGTCCCGGGAGATTTTCGGGAGAGGCACTGAAATTCGGGAGACTCACGTAAAATTCGGGAGGGTTGGCAAGTATGCCGTTGAATAGTCTATTTTTGATTTTTTTTCATATATTAAGCGCACCGGAATATAGGGCGCATTAAAGGAGTCATATTATTATTTTTTTTTTTTCAAAATGGAAAACACCTCCTTGTGGTCTACATAAAATGTAATGGTGGTTCTTTGGTCAAAAAAAGTTCCTTGGGTGAATAATGTCAACTCACTACACCGGTATGTTTTAGCGCTCTCATGGCAAGTTTACTGACATATATACGTAAGAACTTTACACTACTTTATATTAGAAATGGCAGCAGCGGAGGATGAATGTCACATAACAAGAAGATAGAGGACTAGTGGTTAGAGTGTCCGCCCTGAGATCGGTAGGTTGGAGTTCAAATCCCAGCCGAGTCATACCAAATACTATAAAAACGGGACCCATTACCTCCCTGCTTGGCACTCAGCAACAAAGGGTTGGAGTTGGGGGTTAAATCACCAAAAATGATTCCCGGGCGCGGCGCCGCTGCTGCCCACTGCTCCCCAAGGGGATGGGACAAATGCATAGGACAAATTTCGCCACATCTAGTGTGTGTGTGACAATCATTGGTACTTTAATCTTAAAAAAAGAAAAAGCTTACCGACTCACGGACGCGTGCAATTTTTCAGGACTTATACGGATCAGCAGGTATCAGAAGTTAAGAAAAGTTGCTTTTGCATAATTTTGCGAAACAAAAACGCCAGATAATATGTCTTACCTTATACACGTACCATACTACTACTCGTATGTTTAATGCGATGACAATCCTTCAAGTGGTGCGGCTTCATAGCTTACCAAAGTTGTAGTAAAACATTTTGATAGATTTTTGAGCGCCGTGTGTAATGTTCTATATTTTCAACGGAACATTTAAAATGTGGGTGTTGTTTACTTGTGACATATTGCCATCATAGCGCTGTCTACACGTATCTCTTATGTTTGACTGCCATCTACTGGTCACACTTATCATTACACCATGTACCAAATAAAATTGCTTCGAGGTGAGTAAGCTCAACCAAACGTATTCCTTTCATTAGGCGCACCGGGTTACAAGGCGCACTGTCGAGTTTTGAGGAAAAAATATGATTTTAAGTGCGCCTTATAGTCCGGAAAATACGGTATATTGAGGACTTTCAGGTAAATATTCTTCTATTTCTATTCTATTTTTTGGCCACAATTTTGTTCTGTTACTTTGAATGCAATTATTTTTTCATGTTCAATTGAAACGGAAAAAAAAAAGGTTATATTTTAAATGATTTCATATACCAACGGTACACTGGGAAATCATTTTCGCCCAGTTAAGTGTTTTCAGATTCATTTTTCTCCCCCTTTTTTCCTCAAATCTCTTAATCAACTTGATCCCTATATAAACATAGCAAACATGTAAATGTGACAAAACCCTGCAAGAAACACTCGATCAAACGTGTAAGCAGAAAATGTATTGCTGTTCTGTTCTTGGGTGTTCCAGTCGTTATAAAGCGGAGGTTATAAACTCAGGGGGAAAAACAAAAGTACGTCAAATGAAATGGCTCTTAAAAATATAACTTTTATCATCTTCTGGAATACAATCGGACTATGCTCGTGTCTGCAGCGATCACTTTGTAAAATGTTTGTTTGAACATTTGATTTGTTTGAGAAACTTTCTGTGATGCAATTCATTTTATTCTCCAATACACTAGTAGTGGTTGATAGCAGAACTAAACGTAAGAAAAGGACAATAGATCACATTAGTTTGTGGTATTTTGTGGTTGCTATGCCTAAATATAACTATGAAGACTTGATGGTCCAAACAAGCGAACGTCATGTTAAGTCCTAGTAATACATATTGTGATTGTTAGTCCAATCCCCCGGATTTTCCTTGTCGATTTTCATAACAGAAACTAAACGCGTAGTTGTTGTTGTTGTGCAGGAAAGCCAAGTGCTTTATTGGACATGAATGACATTTGTTCGCATCAAGAAAATATCCGTAACAGTAATAATAAACTAGATGAATAAATCTCTTGTAGGCTCATTAGCATATACTGAATATATGAACTTCACACCATAAAAAATGTGTGAATATGAACTTCACACCATAAAAAAACCAAAGACAGAAATAAACTGGGGAAAAAAAACGGATCCCTTTTCTCATTAGCGTCACACCACAGCTGCATGGCACTCGTTATGTCAATCAAATACAATACTTAGCGATGCACGTCCAACTTTGTCTTTCACGGATTAATGCTTAATTTGTGGACCCCTACGGATGTAAATACATGATGTGGCTTCGATCTTTTCTTCTCTATATACCGTGAATGTCAAGTGAATTGAGGTAGCAGCAACCTCTTGGTAATGATAAATGGTTTAAATCTTTAAAGAAAAAATGTTTTCTTGAGAGTGTATAAAAACACTCCACCCCATTTTAAATATTTTTTTCATGATCTCTTTTATATTTACTTCTCAACCTTTCAAAATACGCCGAAATATGCACTGATTCAGGTAAATAAACAGTAGCCTAATTGGACTCTAAACCAGTGGTCCCCAACCACCGGGCCGCGGCCCGATACTGGTACGCAAGAAAAAAAAAAAGAAAAAAAAAGTTTTATTTTTTTTAATTAAATCAACATAAAACCACAATATATACACTATATGTCAATATATATCAATACAGTCTGCAGAGATACAGGCCGTAAGCACACATGATTGTATTTATTTATAAAAAAAAATTAAAATAAAAATAAAAATAAAAAAAAAAAAAAAAAAAAACCCCGGTCCGCGGGACAAATTTTCAAGCGTTGACCGGTCCGCAGCTACAAAAAGGTTGGGGACCACTGCTCTAGACCCTCGCCTGAAACATGGAAGTGCGTGGATGTGGTTGTAGGTCACATGATTGCAACTCAGCTTTTGACAGGACAGTTCAAATGTGTAGTTTTAATGGTAGTCAATGGGGACTTTCTTTGGCCCATGACACTAAACTGCTATTAGGTTCAGAATCTGACACAGCAAGAAATAAAACAATGCATCAAAATTAGTTTTATTACTAATCTTATGTACATTTGGGCCTGATCTTTTAAGGGGAACTCAACTTTTTTTTTTTTTAGAATTTTGCCCATCATTCACAATTTTTTATTTTCTTTTAAAACAGTCTAACTCGTAAATAAATGTAAATAAAAGTCAGTTTGCAATGGAGCCAATTGGAAGTCCTCTATACCGCCCATTAAACCCAATAAATAAACATCCAAAAAACACCAACAATAATCAATTTACATTTCGAGACTTGAATATTAACCAAGTATTAGTGATAGTTGTATGTAAAAATACTGAACAGATGTTTACCTTATCCCAATAATAATAATAATAATAATAATGGATTAGATTTATATCGCGCTTTTCTATTGTTAGATACTCAAAGCGCTCACAGAGAAGTGGGAACCCATCATTCATTCACACCTGGTGGTGGTAAGCTACATTTGTAGCCACAGCTGCCCTGGGGTATACTGACGGAAGCGAGGCTGCCAGTTTGCGCCTACGGCCCCTCCGACCACCACCTACCATTCATTTCACCGGTGTGAGCGGCACCGGGGGCAAAGGGTGAAGTGTCCTGCCCAAGGACACAACGTCAGCGATTTTTGGATGGTAAGAGGCGGGGAGCGAACCTGCAACCCTCAGGTTTCTGGCACGGTTGCTCTACCCACTACGCCACGCCGTCCCAATAAACATCTGTTCAGTATTTTAACATAAACATGTTTGATTGTGAGGCATTAAAAGCCACAAAATGCAACGGGTCCATCAGACCCGCCAACGCTGGCTGAGTAACAGCAATATGAACATTACACAAGGGTTAAAGTGCATATTACTCAAGCAAACCTACCCTAGTCCTAATCCACCCAATGCCTCCATGCATACACTTTGCTTATTTTGTTAATATCTGACCTGACTGTATGTACAATACGTCACCAAGGTCAATGTATCATTTGTACGTGACCTGTATTATACTATACCAGGGGTGTCCAAAGTGCGGGGTCGGGGGTCATTTGCTGCCCGCAGCTAATTGTTTAAATGGAAATGCTATTGCAAAAATGTAAAATAAACATTAAAAAAAAGTGGAATGAGGTGAAATCCAACGAGGAAAAGTTGCAATGTTGACACAAAAGCTGCCATGCAGGCTGTTTGTTTTTCTACTGTCTCTTTATTTTGCTTTTTTTGCCATTGTTAAAAAAAAAAAAAAAGTTTAAAAAAATATAATCAATTATTGACCTATTCGAGGCTCCAATTACTTCAAATATTTCACTTTAAAAAATGTTATGTGGAAAATATTGCATATATTGTATGGTTGCCATATAAAAACAATGTTTTCTTTGAGAAAAAAAATATTAGTTCAAACGTAAAATGGACAGATATATCTGAAGTTGATCTCGTAATGTCATCTCTGTTTATCATGTTTTGTTTTGGCCATGTGTTTGTTTTTTGGACTCTTTTTAGTTCCTGGTTGCACTTCCTTGTTTGTTTGTTCCCATAGCAACTCATTAGTTTTCACCTGTCCTGTCACGCACCTGTTTTGAGTCACGCACCTGTTTTCACTCATCATGTCACTATTTAAATCTGTCTGTTTCTGTTGTTCGTCCTGGCGACCTCGCACTTTTTCATCCCTCTACTTCATGTCATGTTCACAGTTCTTTGCCAAGTAAGTTTTTGTTTATTAATGCCACAGTTTGTGTTTTTGTTTTATTGTTCATAGTTTCTGCCTTTGTGCAAGTTTTGTGTTTATACCCAAGTTTTGTATTTCCGCCATTGTGCGCGCCTTTTGTTTGCTTCCCTTTTTTGTAGTTTATTAGTGTTAAAATAAATAATGTATTTAAATTCACGCCTTGCCCGCGCCAATTTTCCGTTGCCTTCTGGAGAAACAAAACCCAAGAACCCAGTCATGACACGTAATTGAAGTCTTGAAAGTAAAAAAAATATGACACAAATGTATCACTTTATGAGTGGGGGACCTTTTGGATCCCAAATATAGTTAATGGGATTGTATTTATCTTTTTACTGTGATTCATCAAAAATAATAATGAATTAAAATCAAAGGTGTCCTGCATTATTGATCTTTTTAGGGCTCCAGTTACTTCACATCAAATCTGAATGTTTTGGGCGGTGGGGAAAATACTGCACATTTCAGTTTTACTATAAAAAACAAAGTTGTCTTTGACAGAAAAGGCATAAAACCTTTATTTTTTAACGGTATATCAACCTGAAGTTGATAGAGATTTACTGTAAGCGTTAAATAAAAAAATAAAATAATAAATTGACTTAATTTTAACATTTTAATGACTGAGACCCTTTATATTTATATATTTTGTTATGATTTGAAAATGAAAAATTTTGCTTTAATTTTTCCGTGTGCGGCCCTCAATAGAAAAAGTTTGGACACCCCTGTACTATACCGTACATCAGACCTGGGCATTCTGCGGCCCGTGGGCCGCATCCGGCCCTTTGTGCGTCCCTGTCCGGCCCGCGTGAGGCCAATTATAAATTACAAAATACATTTAAAAAAGTATCTATGTCGAGTGTGCAATACAACGGTGCTGCTTTTGTTTTGAAAATCGTTATTTGTATTACTTCCGTGTGGACGTATGCGTGTGCGTGATTGTGTGTGAATGTGAACAGCTGCAATCACAAATTACAAAATAAAGTTGAAAAAACATCTATGTCGTGCGCGCAATACAACTGTGCTGCTTTTATTTTGAAAAGTATTATTTACGGGCGTGTGTCCGTGTGTAACCTGTGAGTGAAGGTGCACATGCAGCGACAAGTGATGCACGGTTTACACCCACAACGCTAAAAAGAGAAAAGTTGATGAGGAATGGCGTGTTTTCAACAAGACATGGACTGCCAAGCAACGTTCCCTCTAAGGTGCGTGCCTGCGCAATTGCGCACTGCTCAAGCGTCTGCTGCGCGCAGCAAATATATGCCGCGCACCAAATCAAATCCCATCTGAATTCTAAACAAAATAAACATATTTATTCTATGTAATTATGCAATGCAACTTTGAGTGACAGTGACAACAAGCGGCTTTAACGGTGTTCGTCAACACCGTTCAATTGAACACCGTTCAATTATTGTAACGTCTATCGAGATGCTTCGAGGACAGGAATGATATCGATCACTTTATTGAGCAAAACTGTTTATATTCGGACATAACCACACCAAAAACATGAGTAAAACACTTCTATCTCGAAAAACTAGTCATTTTCTGCCGTACAAACCAGGCCAAAACCAACTTGTCATCTGTCACCAACACGCATACTAAACCACTGGTGCGTTTACGGCCACACAAAAAGTCGGACAACTCAAACACCACACAAAGTTACACTATGACTCCTCAGTCATACGTGTGCTTATTTTACTGTCATTTATTATTAATGTTAATTTATTTATATTAGTCATGGAATGCTGTTACACACACTATGTTGAAGTATTACTATTATTATTAATTATTATTATTATTATTATTATTATTATTTATCTTACGGTATATATCAAAAATATTATTGAGCAAAATGTAATTGAAATATTGTCGATGTGGCCCTCCAGCAGTGCTCGGGTAGCTCATGCGGCCCCCGGTAAAAATTAATTGCCCACCCCTGCCGTACATTATGGTGTCCATTAACAGACTCAACAACACACCCGTTCCCTTCCTTCGTAGCATTCGTCAGCCGAATGTATTAACAAATATCCTGACGTCCTCACATCGTCTCATCTCCGCCACTGGGAGAACAGAGAGAGACGACAAAGACGCTTAATAATGCAGCAGCAGCAACGTCTGTCAGCCTTATTGCAGCGCCTCAACGCAGATCACGTCCCCCGCATCCGCCGTCTCACTCCGTCGCGTTCGGATTATTATTATTATTAAGCTTCAAATCTCTGCAAGAATCAGCGTTCTTCATTTTCCTTTTGCAAAGATTTGTTAAAACGGTTAGAGCATGTTTTTACCTAAGAAGTCCCAGAGATGGGACCCTGCCTGGTCTACCAGGTATTTTGTTCTCCATGTTCACTTTCTCGTACGTGTAACCAAAGATTTCTGGGTGAATTCCCTGATAGCCCCCTTAGGCGTAGGGAAAAATCCTTGGATGGAAGACCGCCTAAACCGCCATTGCTTCTTGAAGAATGAGTCCATTACTCTCCATTCATGGCGCTACATGAAAGCACCCTGCCACTATCATTGTATAACAAGTAATAACACTGTAAAAGTGCTTTCAAGGAAACAAATCTGCTGTATTAACAATATTTTCAGTTTTGTACATGACCTCATTTTATCCTACCCTCCTATATTTTAGTTGTTTCAAGCATGTCCTCAGCCTTCTGCACTGGGGGCTCTGATATGCTGCAAATGTTGTGGTTCTGGCTCATGGGTCAGAGTCAACGCGGCCATGGCCCGTCATCATGCAGCTCCCTAAGATAGTGTTTTCTCACCTGGTTCCTCCGTGCCCAGCCACACATGTTTTTATAGTACTTTTATTATGTGTGTATGTCTGTCATGGGACATGGGGGACTGACTGACTATATAAGCCTGGAATTATTATTATTTTCTTAATGTTTTTAATGATCGAGCACTTTGTGCTTCATCTTTTATATATGAAAAGGGCTATAAAAATACTATTTGATTGATTGATTCATCTGGACAGACCATGGAATGGTATTTTGACCTACTATAACATACACCAGTGGTCCCCAACCACCGGGTCGATGGGTACCGGGCCGCGCAAGAAAAAAAAAAAAAAAAAAAAAAAAAAACTTTTTATTTTTTATTAAATCAACATAAAAAACACAATATATACATTATATATCAATATAGATCAATACACTCTGCAGGGATACAGTCCGTAAGCACACATGATTGTATATTAATGAAAAAAAAAAAAAATAATAATAATAATTAACCCCCCCCCCCCCGGTCCGTGGGACAATTTTTTTTTTAATTTTCAAGTGTTGACCGGTCCCCAGCTACAAAAAGGTTGGGGACCACTGACATACACTATATTGCCAAAACTATATTGGCCACCTGCATTGACTCACATAGGAACTTGAAGTGCCATCCCATTCCTAACCCCTAGGGTTCAATGTGATGTCGGTCCACCTTTTGCAGCTATTGCAGCTTCAACTCTTCTGGGAAGGCTGTCCACAAGGTTGCGGAGTGTGTCTATAGGAATTTTCCACCATTCTTCCAAAAGCGCATTGGTGAGGTCACACTGATGTTGGTCGAGAAGGCCTGGCTCTCTGTCTCCATTCTAATTCATCCCAAAGGTGTTCTGTCGGGTTCAGGTCAGGACTCTGTGCAGGCCAGTCAAGTTCATCCACACAAGACTCTGTCATCCATGTCTTTATGGACCTTGCTTTGTGCATGTGGGAAGAGAACATGTTCCCACAAGGTTGGGAGCATGGAATTGTCCAAAATGTTGTAATATCCCAGAGCATTCAATGTTTATTTCACTAGAACTAAGGGGCCCAAGCCCAACTCCTGAAAAACAACCCCACACCATAATTCCTCCTCCACCAAATGTCCCAGTTTTTAAAATGTGTTTTTAAATGTTAAACACCAGTTGACAACACTAAATAGTTGTTAGAGACTGCTCATGATGATAATGATGTTGCTTACATCTTTCATAATATTGATACAGTAGTGTGACTGTGATGCTTTCATAAACCAGATACTGATATGACATGTTCCATATGAAGAAGGTGGGAACTGAAGACAGTACTAGAGCGGAGTGACAACTGGTATGTTATGACCAATATCTAGATCCACGCTCTAAGATATACTATACTTTCCTGGCTATAGAGTGCACCGGTATTTAAGCCGCACCCACCAAATTGTAGAAGAAATAATTATGTTTACATATATTTGCCGCATCGGTAGCCGCAGATATATAACGGTACAAAATATTTTTTAATTGTTTAATTACATACCTTAATTGTTTTCTAACAATGCCTGTAACATGGCAGTAAAACAGATGATCAAACAAAACAGAAGTCATCATCATGTACCCAGCTGCTCGGGCTAGTTATCCAATCAGCTAAACGGACTCAAGAACTCCATGGTGAGAATTTGATGAATTTACAAAACTAACACATACACTTGTAAAGGTGTTACTATTATATTTATATATAATATTCAATAATATATATATATATATATAGAAGCTGGCCTGATTACATTACGATAGTAGGTACACATTTGCATAAAACACTCCCACAGATAGCACACATAGCACTGTTTAGTAAGTATGATTTGTTTTAGTTATATTGTAAAACTTACAAATGTTGCTTGGAGGGATGAATGAAGAATCATTTTGAGCAAAAATGCTACGGACGAATACTTCCGGTTCAAGAAAATAAACAAAGTACATTTTCAACCCGCAAATTCATCCAAAAAATGGCGCTATGGTACAAACAATAACGCCTTTTTAGTGTCTGTCGGGAAAAAAATAAAATAAAAAATACTATTTCTGATTCTGAAATTAGCCGCACCTTTTTATAAGCCGCAGTGTTCAAAGCTTTGGAAAAAAAGTAAAAATTTATAGTCCAAAAAATACAGTATATATTTAGATTTTGATGCTGATTGTAATTTACTGAGCATTGAACAATGTTGAGACTGAGTTCTAATGTTAAATCCAACATGACAAGCATCTATAAATAGTTGAGGCTTGAAAAAAAACCCTCAAATTTACTGGAGTTGAATTGATTAATCCATCAAATTAGCCTTTTCAAGCTAAGGTTAACTAAATCCTAGAAGTACTTGATCTCTACAGTCAAGCATGGGTGTATAAAATTATGACTTTTGTCGAGTAAAATTACGACTCTTTTCATAAAATTGCCAAAATGTTAAGCTTTTCTTGTAAAATCGTGACTTTTAATGAGTAAAATTCCAACTTTTATCATAATAATGCACAAATGTTCAGTTTTCCTTGTAAAATTTTGACTTGCATTGAGTTAAATTTACAACTTTTATTGTAATATACTTTTCTTGTGAAATTGTGACATTTTTCTTGTGAAATTCCAACTCATTTTTCACAACAAGCTTGTTTATATCTGCATAGTATGTATATATTATTAATGTTGTAAATACAAATCTTTATATATCTAGAAAGGGTGGTCCTAAAGAGGTGCACTGCAAAAAGTCAGTGTTCAAAAACAAGAAAAAAAATACAAAAAATAGGGGTATTTTATTTGAACTAAGCAAAATTATCTGCCAATAGAACAAGAAAATTTGGCTTGTCAAGACTTTCCAAAACAAGTAAAATTAGCTAACCTCAATGAACCCAAAAATACCTTAAAATAAGTATATTCTCACTAATAACAACTGTACTACTATATGAGTACGTATTTTCTATTGTTTCATTGAAAATAAAACAGCAAAGTCCATTTGGCTGTCATCTGTTTTAATATGAGACACAATTGTGTCAAAGTCATGATTTTTTTTTTTTCAAGCTTGAAATAAGAAATTATTACTTTAAAAAAGTAGTTTTATACTTGTGAGTGTTGATGACACAGCTTTGCAACAGTTGATATTCTAGTTTCTAGCATGTTTTACTCAATAAAAACAACAAGCTGTAATATCTTACTGAGATCATTTAGGACCAAAACCCTTAAAACAAGTAAAACACTCTAATATAAAATCTGCTTAGTGATCAGACAGAAAATAAGCAAATATCAACCCTTATTTGAGATATTTAATCTTACCGTATTTTTCGGACTATAAATCGCTCCGGAGTATAAATCGCACCGGCCGAAAATACATAATAAAGAAGGAAAAAAACATATATAAGTCGCACTGGAGTATAAGTAGCATTTTTTGGGGAAATGTATTTAATAAAACCCAACACCAAGAATAGACATTTGAAAGGCAATATAAAATAAATAAAGAATAGTGAACAACAGGCTGAATAAGTGTACGTTATATGACGCATAAATAACCAACTGAGAATGTGCCTGGTATGTTAACGTAACATATTATGGTAAGAGTCATTCAAATAACTATAACATATAGAACATGCTATACGTTTACCAAACAATCTGTCACTCCTAATCGCTAAACCCGATTAAACGTTATACGTCTAGTCTCTTACGTGAATGAGCTAAATAATATTATTTGATATTTTACGGTAATGTGGTAATAATTTCACACATAAGTCGCTCCTGAGTATAAGTCGCACCCAAACTATGAAAAAAACTGCGACTTATAGTCCGAAAAATACGGTACTTAGATTTCAGTTTTTGCAGTGTAGGCATTTTTCGGCGGTCTCAAGAAGGTAAGGAATACACGAATGTGTGTGTGTCTCTATTACTTAGCTCCAATATTTTCTTTTCACTTTGCTTGCTCGCTTGTAAGTTCACACTCGAGGCCGGTTGATTTGACATCGGTCAAGTCGACTTATTTATTTACCTAACCGGTGGTTTGCTAAAGTCGGTACTGGTCGTGGCGACACCAAGCTGTGTTTTTTCTTGTTGTCGTATCGGTAAGAGAATTTGCAGATGAGGCGAACGTGTACACCCCCCCCCCCAGATGTAAAAAATACAAGTGATTACAAAGACGGGACATCAACGTATTTGTTAAATAAAACAGTGAAGAACACGGAGAAAATAGAGGTGGCAT
This sequence comes from Entelurus aequoreus, assembly GCF_033978785.1. Taxonomy (NCBI): domain Eukaryota; kingdom Metazoa; phylum Chordata; class Actinopteri; order Syngnathiformes; family Syngnathidae; genus Entelurus; species Entelurus aequoreus. Next base: position 52,780,396 of record NC_084747.1, on the reverse strand, counting down.
TAAGAAGCCTGAAGACAGAGCTGCATGCACTTGCAAATCAGCTGGCTGGAGAGAGAAGGAAGGGTAATGAAAGAAGAGCTGGATGAATTATAGAAAGCCTGTCTTTGTGTGTGTGTGTGTGTGTGTGTGTGTACTCCGAGATGATACACGACTCGATCAAAAGTAGCTGCAACGAGGAGGATGGAACCACACGCTGCAAGTAACAAACACAGCCCAGGTTGGAATGATTAGGCCAAACATAATGAAGTAGATGCATTAGGCTCATATAGTGCTTTGCAAAGACACCGATAACAGCTTAATTCCCACCAAGGCCAATAAACAACATGCAATGTGTTTCATGGCTCATGAAACCAGCGGCTCACTCATCACTCTAATGCACACGCAGGCTCGCCTGTGGTTGATTTGCAATATATGAGCAATTTACACCCTGAGCTAGACTTTTAATCATCTTGACTATAAAGTACAGGAGGAATGTAGTGAAATGTGACAAATAAGCTTAAGCTTGAACTGTAGAATACAGGTTGTCCATAAAGTATCTTTGCAAAAGATTTGTTAACTCGATTTGTTCGAATGTAATCAGTGGTTGTCAATTTGTTTTTTTTTACCTGGTTTAATAGTTGCACAAAGCACATTAAGACGGTACTCGATCACTGGATGTTGTGGCGCAGCAATTAGAGATGTTCGATAATGGCTTTTTTTGCCGATATATATTGTCCAACTCTTAATTACCGATTCCGATATCAACCGATACCGATATATACAGTCGTGGAATTAACACATTATTATGCCTAGTTTTGTTGTGATGCCCCGCTGGATGCATTAAACCAGGGGTCACCAACGCGGTGCCCGCGGGCACCAGGTAGCCCGTAAGGACCAGATGAGTAGCCCGCTGGCCTGTTCTAAAAATAGCTCAAATAGCTGCCTCTATTTTTTAAATTGTATTTATTTACTAGCAATCTGGGCTCGACATTTTTAATTCTAAGAGAGACAAAACTCAAATAGAATTTGAAAATCCAAGAAAATATTTTAAAGACTTGGTCTTCACTAACTGACAAAGAAACATAACAGATTTGGTGTCCAGTTCAAAGTGTGACATGAATTATTTACAAATTTGAGAGTTGACTTTTGTATTTTACATGAGTTATTATTTGTACAAACATGGTGCAAAGTAATTCATGATTTGTTAAACAATGTTAGTGGCTAGCTAGTTAAAATGGGATATTGTGATTTCACAAGACTGTCTTAGAAGTGATCATTTGAAAATGTTCAATTTGAAAAATGTGCACTTAGAGAAAATATAAAAATAAAGTGTTGCATATTGATATTTATCTGTTTCTATATATATTTATTGTGAGAAATCATTAAGATGATCAGTGTTTCCACAAAGATAAATATCATTAATTATTAATAATAACATAGAGTTAAAGGTAAATTGAGCAAATTGGCTATTTCTGGCAATTTATTTAAGTGTGTATCAAACTGGTAGCCCTTCGCATTAATCAGTACCCAAGAAGTAGCTCTTGGTTTCAAAAAGGTTGGTGACCCCTGCATTAAACAATGTAACAAGGTTTTCCAAAATAAATCAAATCAAGTTATGGAAAATATAAAGCCAACATGGCACTGCCATATTTATTATTGAAGTCACAAAGTGCATTATTTTTTTTGAACATGCCTCAAAACAGCAGCTTGGAATTTGGGACATGCTCTCCCTGAGAGAGCATGAGGAGGTTGAGGTGGGCGGAGTTGAGGTGGGGGGGTAAGGGGTAGCGAGGGGGTGTATATTGTAGCGTCCCGGACGAGTTAGTGATGCAAGGGGTTCTGGGTATTTGTTCTGTTGTGTTTATGTTTTTGATTGATTGATTGAAACTTTTATTAGTAGGTTGCACAGTGAAGTACATATTTTGTACAATTCACCACTAAATGGTAACACCCGAATACGTTTTTCAACTTGTTTAAGTCGGGGTGCACTTAAATTGATTCATGATACAGATACTATCAAATACTATCAAATATATACTGACATCATAATACAGTCATCGCACAAGATACTCATCAGAGTATATACATTGAATTATTTACATTATTTACAATCCGGGGTGTGGGATATTTTGGGGGGGGGGGTGGGGGGGGGGTAGATTTGGTTGGTATCAACACTTCAGACATCAACAATCAGCATCAACAATTGCATCATCAGAGACATGGATATTGAAACAGTGTAGGACTGACTTGGTAGGATATATATAGCAAGTAGTGGACATAGAGAGAGATCAGAAAGTATAAGAAAAAGTGTCTACATTTGATTGTTTGATTGTTTACATTTGATTATTTCTAATCCAAAGAGGTATTATGTGTAAGGGAGGGTCTTAGTTGTGTTACGGTGCGGATGTTCCCCCGAAATGTGTTTGTCATTCTTGTTTGGTGTGGGTTCACAGTGTGGCACATATTTGTAACAGTGTTAAAGTTGTTTATACGGCCACCCTCAGCGTGACCTGTATGGCTGTTGACCAAGTATGCTTGCATTCACTTGTGTGTGTGAAAAGCCGTAGATATTATGTGATTGGGCCGGCACGCAAAGGCAGTGCCTTTAAGGTTTATTGGCGCTCTGTACTTCTCCCTACGTCCGTGTACACAGCGGCGTTTTAAAAAGTCATACATTTTACTTTTTAAAACCGATACCGATAATTTTGAAACCGATACCGATAATTTCCGATGTCGCATTTTAAAGCATTTATCGTCCGATAATATCGGCAGTCCGATATTACCGGACATCCCTAGTGGCAATGGAATGGAGTAACTGAAACAGAACATTTCAATGTGATCACCAACTTTATTAAACACTAGTTTAAATAAAACAAATCTGGTTAGAACATCTTATCAGCTGACTTTGTGATCCTTTTTTGAAAATGTAAAGAGACTTCAGGGACACCCTGTATCGGGACAACACTAGTATTAACACTTTGTAGGGTGCAAGAGACAGCAACGACTGAACAGACCATAAATTACACACTACTGCCATCTAACGTCTTGTACTTGCAACTGTGATTGAGACTCAAACATTTCACAAGCTATAACAACTTAACAGCAGCTTATTATAATCAGCTCATTTTTAAATGTGGCGACAAAAAAAAGGACATTTTATTTTCAAAAACAGTTAATATATGTTAACACCAAAGGTGTACGGTGCAACAAATTTACTCGCAAATGCGACTAAAAACAGACTGTGCGACTTGAAAAAAAAATAAAAATTCAACTCTTTCGTCGCATTTTGCTCCTAAAAGAAATCCATCCAAATTTGATCAAACTATAATAAAATGTTTGCCCACCTGTGTAACATACACTACCGTTCAAAAGTTGAAATGTCCTTATTTTTGAAGGAAAAGCACTGTACTTTACAATGAAGATAACTTTAAACTAGTCTTAACTTTAAAGAAATACACTCTATACATTGCTAATGTGGTAAATGACTATTCTAGCTGCAAATGTCTGGTTTTTGGTGCAATATCTACATAGGTCTATAGAGGCCCATTTCCAGCAACTATCATTCCAGTGTTCTAATGGTACAATGTGTTTGCTCATTGGCTCAGAAGGCTAATTGATGATTAGAAAACCCTTGCGCAATCATGTTCACACATCTGAAAACACTTTAGCTCGTTACAGAAGCTACAAAACTGACCTTACTTTGAGCAGATTGAGTTTCTGGATCATCACATTTGTGGGGTCAATCAAACGCTCAAAATGGCCAGAAAAAGAGAACTTTCATCTGAAACTCGACAGTCTATTTTTGTTCTTAGAAATGAAGGCTATTCCACAAAATGGTTTGGGTGACCCCAAACTTTTGAACGGTAGTGTATTTGAAATACAATCTAAACCGGCATAACCAAATGGACAAGTGACGTGACGACAAGAAAAGTATCGAAAAAATGTTGGTACCGGTACCAAAATATTGGTATCGGGACAACACTAATGCAATCTATGAAGGATTTTAGGGCATGTGCGGGCACAGTATGACTAACAAAACTAATCGAAAAACACACTTTTGCAGAGTTAAGTGTTGCTATAATTTGCGATCAGATTCCTGTAAAAGTGTCCAAACAAGTCTGCAATCAGAGGTATAGTTGGCAGGGGGTTCACACTTCATTGAAAACAAATGAATTTGCTCCCTTACGGTCGTAAGCTACAACATGACTCACTCCTGTTATGAAACACACACACACACACACACACACACGCACGCACGCACACACACAGACACATGCATCAAGGAGGTGGAGGATGTTAATGTATGCATCCAGCTGCCCGTGGCTGCCTGTATCAAATGACAAATACTGGTGTTGGCGCTCAAACACAGGGATGTGTAGCCCTCTTTCCTTCAGGCGAGCATCCAACATACAACACATGCTAGTGCAGCGTTTTTCAACCTTTTTTGAGCCGAGGCACATTTTTTTTCATTGAAAAAACACAGAGGCACACCACCAGCAGAAACGTTAAAAAAATAAAACTCCACCACGTTGTCTTTTTTTTTTGTAGTTTGTTGTTTGTTGTCGTTTTCCTGTGTGTAGTGCTTGAGTTCCTGTCTTGCGCTGTTATTTTGGTGGCTCTTCCTGTTTTGTTGGTGCAGCTTCACGCCTTCCTTTGAGCGCTATTGCCTGACCCGCTTTGTATTGGCAAACAAGACCATTTCAGTTGTGCGGACGCTATCCTTTGTGGGGACATTGTTGATTGTCATGTCATGTACGGACACACACTGTAAGTCTTTGCCGTCGTCCAGCATTCTGTTTTTTGTTTACTTGGTAGCCAGTTCAGTTTTACTTTCGTTTTGCACAGCCTAGTGTTGTAACGATACCAATATTTTGGTACCGGTACTAAAATTATTTCGATAAGTTTCGGTACTTTTCTAAATAAAGGGGACCACAAAAAATTGCATTATTGGCTTTATTTTAACAAAAAAATCTTAGGGTACATCAAACATGTTTCTTATTGCAGTTAAGTCCTGAAATAGAATAGTGAACATACAAGACAACTTATATTTTTAGTAGTAAGTAAAAAAACAAAGGCTCCTATTTAGTCTGCTGACATATGCAGTAACATATTGTATCATTTATCATTCTATTATTTTGTCAACATTATTAAGGACAAGTGGTAGAAAATGTATTATTAATTTACTTGTTCATTTACTGTTAATATCTGCTTACTTTCTCTTTTAACAAGTTCTGTCTACACTTCTGTTAAAATGTAATAATCACTTATTCTTCTGTTGTTTGATACTTTACATTAGTTTTGGATGATACCACACATTTGGGTATCAATCCGATACCAAGTAGTTACAGGATCATACATTGGTCAAAGTCCTCATGTGTTCAGGGACATATTTCCTGACATAATATACATAAAAAAAAACGAAAGAAGATGTTGTGATGCCAAAAAATATCGACGTAATCATAGTAGTATCGACTAAATACGTTCCTGTACTTGATATAATTACAGTGGATGTTAGGTATCGATCCACCAAAGGCGTTTGTTTATATTTAGATTCTGGTGAGCTACGGTGTGTGTGAAGCATGTTTAGCTATTCCTCGTCCTGCAGGGATGATACTTGTAAGAAACTCACTTTATTTGTCACCATGGCGGCGAGGATTCGTGATTTAGAATGAGCTAAAACACTGCAGACGGCGGATGGACATTAGCCGCTAGCTAGCTAGCCATGTCTTAAAGCACCTCTTCCTGAGTGTGTTATAACTTCACCTTTACAGTATCTTGACTTTTTAAGCCAAAATGCGTCTGTTCTGCCTTATCTGTCTACACACTGTGTCTGCTTGTAAGTACTCCGTGATTGTGCGCTGCCGAACTTGCTCATCGCTCGTAAACCAGCAATGACACGACGTGACTTCGAACCGGGCGCGGGGGGATGCAGGACAGGTACTTTTTAGAGACGGTGTGACGGTAAAATAATTCATTAGTATCGCGGTACTATACTGATACCGGTATACCGTACAACCCTAGCACAGCCATCCCTATGCTTCAGTGCCTTTTCATAGCGGGACTTGCCTTTTGTTCATTTTTGGTTTAAGCGTACCATACCTTTTTTACCTGCACGCTGTGCTCTGCATATCGGGGTCACGACAAACCGTCCTCGACGCGTTCCGACTTCTACTAAGCAATGAACTACCTGCTGCCACCTACTGACATGGAGTATTACATGGTTACCCTGCCGAGCTCTATACAGCACAGACACTGGGCAACAGCACATTATTTGCAGATTATAATTATTGATTTACAAATAATATTTTTTGGACCAATTAGGTGAAGTTGCATAATCTCCCACGGCACACCAGACTATATCTCACAGTAGTGTCGGGGCACAGTGGTTGGAAAACACTGTGCTAGTGGACCACACTGCAAAAAACTGAAATCTAAGTATGATTGAATATCTCGAATAAGGGGGATATTTGCTTATTTTCTGTCTGATAAAATAATTCTTCTCACTAAGCAGATTTTATGTTCGAGTGTTTTACTTGTTTTAAGGGTTTTGGTCCTAAATTATCTCAGTAAGATATTACAGCTTGTTGCTGAGATTTGATGACCTATATTGAGTAAAACATGCTTGAAACTAGAATATCAACTGTTGCAAAGCTGTGTCATCAACACTCACAAGTATAAAACTACTTTTTTAAAGTAATAATTTCTTATTTCAAGCATGAAATCATGACTTTGACACAATTGTGTCTCATAATTAAAACAGATGACAGCCAAATGGACTTTGCTGTTTTATTTTCGATGAAACAATACAACATATGCACTCATATAGTAGTACAGTTGGCACAGTACGGCAAACTGACAGTTAATATTTAAACATTTAACATGTGACATTTTCAAACTATTTTGAACAGAAATAGTTCATGCACATTCAGATAAATTCTTCAAAATTACAATAAAAAAAAAATTTGGTCGGGGGCCGGGCTGTAAATATATATATATATATATATATATATATATATATATATATATATATATATATATATATATATATATATATATATATATATATATATTAGAGATGCGCGGTTTGCGGACACAACCGCGGACTCCGCGGATAATCCGTGGGTCGGGCGGATGCATGACGAAAAAAATAGATTTTAAATAGATTCGGGCAGGTGGCGGTTGAACCAATTCAGAAAAAAAATACATAGTTAAATGTTGTTACCCACATACGAAAAACGAGCAGCACTCTTTGAAACAGGCAATTATTCATCAGGCACTGCTGCAGCTGTCACGCCAAATGTATTCCCCCCTACAAAAACTCCCCCCCCCCTCCCCCATTTACTTCCGGGGCTGCGTCCAATAAAGTCACAAAGTTGCCGGGGGTCCTTAACCGGCACGCGACTGTCCTGTTTCGCGCCTGTACAAAAAAAAAAAAATTAGATTTCTTCAAATTCCAGCAGCTGTCAAAGACGAAGTATCCTTCCAGCGACGGGCAGTCAAAGCCGAAGTGCTATCGATCGCTGTCAATGACCACGGAAGTAAATGGCGGGGGGGTGTTGTAGGGGAAAGAAATTTGGCGTGACAGCTGCAGCAGTGCCTGATGAATAATTGCCTGTTTCAAAGAGTGCTGCTCGTTTTTCGTATGTGGGTAACAACATTTAACTATGTATTTTTTGGCACGCATTGAATGTCTCTGCTGCATTGGATCAGTCTCCTTTCTTTAACAGGAATGCCTTGCATCGTCTATATTAGATATATAACAACGGGTGGGTGGCGGGCGGTTGTGGTTTTGATAAAATGTTAGTTCGGGTGGATGACGACTTTTGCGATGCGGTTGCGGATGAAATTATTGCCTATCCGCGCATCTCTAATATATATATATATATATATATATATATATATATATATATATATATATATATATATATATATATATATATATATATATATATATATATATATATACATACATACATACATACATACATATATATATATATATATATATATATATATATATATATATATATATATACATATATATATATATATATACATATATATATATATATATATATATATATATATATATATATATATATATATATATATATATATATACACTACCGTTCAAAATTTTGGGGTCACCCAAACCATTTTGTGGAATAGACTTCATTTCTAAGAACAAGAATAGACTGTCGAGTTTCAGATGAAAGTTTTCTTTTTCTGGCCATTTTGAGCGTTTGATTGACACCACAAATGTGATGCTCCAGAAACTCAATCTGCTCAAAGGAAGGTCAGTTTTGTAGCTTCTGTAACGAGCTAAACTGTTTTCAGATGTGTGAACATGATTGCACAAGGGTTTTCTAACCATCAATTAACCTTCTGAGCCAATGAGCAAACACATTGTACCATTAGAACACTGGAGTGATAGTTGCTGGAAATGGGCCTCTATAGACCTATGTAGATATTGCACCAAAAACCAGACATTTGCAGCTAGAATAGTCATTTACCCCATTAGCAATGTATAGAGTATATTTCTTTAAAGTTAAGACTAGTTTAAAGTTATCTTCATTGAAAAGTACAGTGCTTTTCCTTCAAAATAAGGACATTTCAATGTGACCCCAAACTTTTGAACGGTAGTGTATATATATATATATATATATATATATATATATTTATATATATATATATATATATATATATATATATATATATATATATATATATATATATATATATATATATATTCCTTGCGCACTAATTGACTGAAAGAGCACGCACTTGGCGCGATGATGTCATGTTATCGATGGGAAAATGCAAGATATGTAATGCCGAGCACATATCATTATGTCAAGATAATGGCACTAGCATTTACTTAATTTAAGAATATTTTTCAACATATTGAGAAAAAAGGTCTCAAATTTGACAAACCAAATGTTCTTGTTCTATTGGCAGATCATTTTGCTTAGTTCAAGTAAAATACCCCTAATTTTTGTATTTTTTTAAATAATTTTTTTTCTTGTTTTTGAACACTGACTTTTTGCAGTGCACCTACCTGGTCAACCAACAGTCCGTCTTACTCCCTAGCAATTACGAGCACTTCTCGTGTGCATACGCGTTAAATTGTATGGAGATTGATTGCATGCATGAATGCATCAGCTAAATGCAAATTAACCCTTATCTTTTTGTTGTGTACAGTATGGCCAACTATACACACTTCCCCGCGCACCATTGCCATGTTATGCAGCCAATACATATGGCAACAGAAGGTCAAAGTGCACTCGCAGCCAAATACCGCACTCTGCCGTATGTACCAGTTTTTTTTCCCCATTTGGCAATGATAATAAACCCTTGACTGGGTGCCGAAGCGGTCATTTGAGGACAAAAGGCTGAAGCAGAACACATGAATGCAAACGAGAGATCAGGTAAAGAAAGGGAAAATGTGCAAAATGACGTGACAATAATAGAGGCTGACACATAAAAAAAGGTGCGCCGGGAAGATAGATGTACACTGAGATGCAAAAAGACGTGAGACGGCGAAGACGAGATGAAAGACTTGTGGCGTTGCAGACACATGGTGAGAGGGAGTGGGGGCGGGGAAAAAAGCAAAAGAGAAAGAGGGGGAGATAACGAGGCCTTCCATGATGCATTCAAATTATATTTGGGACAGTTTTGCAGCAGCGCGGCTGTGACATTCACGCCAAAAAAAAGCACATTGCCTTGAACCGAACTGGCGACGACTCCAGATGACACGCAGCACGGCCGTTCTCGCTGCTGCTGCACGCAAGTCGTTAGCACAGCATCAACATCACATGTGCTCCGTCTCACAATGTCGTCCGTATATTTAGGTTACCCTGCCGCCTCGACGGCCTGCCGGGGGGGGGAATTGAAAGGAGACATGACGAGGCAAGGTTTGGTGGAATAAAACAACAGTTGAATGTTTATTATGATGCAGTACAGTGCACACAGGGCCTCGCGATCCGCGGGTGTTGCTGTTTTGCGTGAAAAAGCACATGTAAAATGTCAATTAGTGAATGACAGGCCTATTAGTATGACATTTTACCACAAAACTATTCTTAGCTGCTTCCTCAACTGTCACTGACAGGAATATAATAGATAATTCTATGAACTCCTTTTATTTGTTTTTAAATGACTAAACAACCTCGCTCCAACATATCTCTCCGACCTCCTTCAGCCTTACTGCCCCACCCGATCCCTATGATCAGCCGATCAGCTGCTACTGACGGTCCGTGACACAAGGCTGAAGCTTAGAGGCGACAGAGCTTTCGCCGCTGCTGCTCCCAAGCTCTGGAACGACCTACCTCTGAGTGTTAGACAGGCCTTCTCTCTTCCTGTTTTTAAATCTCTCTTAAAAACATACTTTTAACACTGAGTGATATCCATCCTGCTATGGCGCCCCATAATACAGCTGCTGTGAACCTGTTTTTATGTTCTATTTATTTTAGCTATTTATTCTTTATCGTGCTCTGTTTGTGTTGTGTTGTGTTTGCTCGGTTCTCGTATTATCTTTTAACCTGCCCATTGCACAGCACTTTGGCTACCTCTGTGGTAAATTGTAAATGTGCTTTATAAATAAAGTTGATTTGATTTGATTTGATAATTCCCCATGAGGTTACACAGGCCGTTACGATGCAAAGCGCTAGTGCTTGTTTAGAAAAGTTTTGGAAAGCTTATACATTTCCGTTTTAGTTATGTTGATTATTATTTTTTTTTTGCACCGTGTGACGGGGCTCTAGTCACTATCAAAAAGAGTCAGGTTGAAGTGCTCAGGTAATGTTTGTCGTGCAAAGACTACAGTGGAACAGCGACAAAACCACACTACATAAACAGCCAAAAAATGATAAAAACCACGATGGGGAAAAAAGTAAATATCAAAAACAGATTTACAAAGGAGTCAGCATTGAAGTTCTATATAAACTTGTTGGTCCTTTAAAGTGCAATAAAAAATCCCACACAAGTCACCAGTTCTAATCTCTTAACTTCGTTGTAACCGGTGTAAAACTGCTTCATAGTCTGCAAGAGCTCCCCTTTTAAAGGGGTTGTATCATTATTTATTGTCTACATTTAAAACACTTCGTTCACAACTTACTATCCATTACCACACACAGTAGGCACTGATCCAATAAAAAACTATTTTTTAGGAAAATTGTCCTTTATTTTGCCGGAGGACAGTGATGCTATTTACATTAGAAGGCTAAAATAGCTACACAACAAACCGAGCTAACATTGTTAACATATAGTTTCACACATTTCTAACCTACTCTTATTACTTACCGTTTGTCTCCTCCATTGCCATACATAGTAGGTACAGAGCCATTAAAAGTAGTTTTTTTGAAAAATCCATCTTTTTGTGAAGATTTGTGAGAACTGTTATTTGCACACACTGGGATCGACACAAAGTTATCCAGGCACTTCTACCTGCTTCAGATAAAACTGAAGGCTTGCATAGTGTCCTGAGTTGTATAATACAAACAATAACAGCAAGGCAATTTGGGTAGATTCTGAACACCTAAAAATGGAATTGAAAAGCTGGACTCTCAATCAATCAATCAATCAATGTTTATTTATATAGCCCTAAATCACAAGTGTCTCAAAGGGCTGTACAAGCCACAACGACATCCTCGGTACAGAGCCCACATACGGGCAAGGAAAAACTCACCCCAGTGGGACGTCGGTGAATGACTATGAGAAACCTTGGAGAGGACTGCATATGTGGGTAACCCCCCCCCCCCCCTCTAGGGGAGACCGAAAGCAATGGATGTCGAGTGGGTCTGACATAACATTGTGAAAGTCCAGTCCACAGTGGATCCAACACATCAGCGGGAGTCCAGTCCACAGCGGGGCCAACAGGAAACCATCCCGAGCGGAGACGGGTCAGCAGCGCAGAGATGTCCCCAACCGATGCACAGGCTAGTGGTCCACCCGGGGTCCCGGCTCTGGACAGCCAGCACTTCATCCATGGCCACCGGACCTATGCAACTCCCCCTCGCAAGGGACAGGGGAGAAGAGGAGAGAAGAAAAGAAACGGCAGATCAACTGGTCTAAAAAAGGGGGGGTCTATTTAAAGGCTAGACTCTCTCTCGACTCAATTGACAAAATCTTCTCGGCGAGGAAAATAGGTTTGAGCGAATCTGGCTGCCCTAACAGAACGTTCGCTGTTGGGTACGTGAGGGACTCGTGGGAGAAAAGGAGAGTACTCTGCCTCTCAGTACTTACCGTTGAGGATGTGGAAGACATCGATTTGGAACTTTGATCTCAGGGCATCTGCTGATTGGGCTAAACATTGTGTCGGTGTATCGACAAATTCGAAGACGATGGCAGCCGTTCAAGAAGCCCAAAGGCTGCTCGTCGCAATAGAAGGCATGAGTTAGGCTGTGGGAACACAGACTGTGTTGATTTCAGAACTGAATCATAAGTTGGACAAGCCATTGAAACGTCTGCTCGCTTGGAATACAACAATCCTTATCTACGATTCGACTCCCTCAAATGGCCCTGATGCTGCTCACAACAGACAAAGGCTGTTCTGAAAACATCCCAGCAAGCGCATCACAGTGATAGCCGCTCTGACATTCCTCCCACCTTCAACAACACCTGGGAGTTGAACGATGCTTGTAAAGTCTGCAGAGCTACTCTGGGCCTATAGACACAACACATTCCACCCCCACCCCACGCCTTTGCCACCGCTTAAAACCCCCTGGGGCGATGGAAGGATGTGGCACACTTTAGATGGCAGCAGCCCCCGTAGACACCCCCCTTACCCCCTTTATTGCAAGTTTGGTGGCTTCTGTGTAACATGTTTGTGTGCTTAAGGCTATCAAGTTTTTTTCTTGGCCTCAGTCTGGACCCCACTCCCAAAGAGCCCAGTCTGAAATCGACTTTTATTTTTACTCATTTACTCACCCAGCGTTGACCTTTTTCACACCTTTCATGAATTTCCCTCAGGGGACTAATAAAGTATTTCTGATTCTGATTCATACCATGTATGGATAATCCGTCGACAGTGTTCCCAATTGGTGACATCACTAATTGTGCACACTCTAAGCAGATCGTTTGGAGGAAGTAGGCAGGAAGGCAAGATTGTTTTAGAAATATCCTTGCAACACCTCCACGCTTTGATTTGACATTTTCAGGACTTATGCAGATCCCAAAAGCACAACAGCAGGTACCAATAGGTAGGAAAAGTTGGTTTTGCATGATAGGGTTCTTTAAGCACGGACGTGCTCCGTCACACACTAAAACAATACATTACTGAACAATGTATCTGCCTTTAAATGGTGTTTAGTACAAAACATGCATCAAAATTCTAATGGGAGGGAAGGCTCCAAATAAAATTCTCCATAGGGCCCCATTTTAGATGAGTTGGCCCTGAGTATATAGCAGGAGCAAAAATATATGCCATACATGCAATACATTTCACCTATTAGTGTAAATATGTTTACAGTCAAACAGCATTTTTAAATGGCCCACTTTTCATTTCATTAGGTTTTCTTAAAAAAAAAAAATGTTGCCCTGGTTTTCGTCTTGGTTGTCGTATGCCGTGCAACAGTCCATTTGCCCGCGTATCATTCTGTATAATTGAGTGCACAAACAACGAATCCCCCGCATTGGTGACTGCAGTCTCTGTACATTTTTGAATTTGCATGCGTCTGCAAAATAATCCACCAATCCACCAAAGAGATTTGGGCATCTTTGAATTTGGACGATTCCGATTATAGTTCCTTACGGTTCTCGACTCCGATTCTTTATAGGAGCACGGTCAAAAATGTTCTAATCTCACGAGGCTATTTTCTGCAATGAAATATTTAGATTTACAATATTTCTAATGGGTAAAATTGCTTTACTTTTTGGATGCTTCGATTTTTGTCTTTTTGGAACCAAGGTTCCACTGTAATGATCAAATGTACTGTTATGGCTCTGATTCGCCAATTTTGTGCGAAACAGACTAATTGAGACACCATAACATGTGCAAGTGTTTAACTTGGTGGAAGCAAGGCTCGATATGGTGTCCATCACAGGGTCTTCCCAGCTCTCAGTGGCCTAGTGGCTAGAGTGTCTGCCCTGAGATCGGTAGGTCAGCATCAAAGGTTGGAATTGGGGGTTAAATCACCGAAATGATTCCCGAGCGCGGCCACCGCTGCTGCTCACTGCTCCCCTCACCTCCCAGGGGGTGGAACAAGGGGGTGGGTCAAATGCAGAGGGTAATTTCATCACACCAGGGGTGTCCAAAGTGTGGCCCGGGGGCCATTTGCGGCCCGCGGGTCATTTTTTTAACGGCCCCACGGCCCATTTTAAAATACGATTAAAAAAAATTAAAAACATAAAAAGTGGTATGAAAGAGCAAACAGCTGAAATGTAACAAAACAATGTTGCAATGTTCACTCTAATAACACAAAGCTGCCATGCAGGCTGTTTCTTTCTTTAAAAAATAATAATGAATCAAAATCAATGTTATTATGAATTATTGACCTATCCAAGGCTCCAATTATGTCATATTAAATATTGCACTTTGAGATATTTTTTTGGGAAAATGTTGCATATTTTGTGTTTGCCATATAAAAAAATGAGCTGTTTTTTTTTTTTTTTAAAGAAGGGCCTAAAACGAACAAACAAAAAACATAAACAACAATACAATTTGTAATTGACGGATAGATCTGAAGTTGATCTCGAGATTATTGTGTAAATAGTAAACAGTAAAAAAAAATTATAATTTATTTTTTAACACTTTAATGAGTAGGACCCTTTTGGTTCTCCGATAATTCTTGTGATTTGTTTTTAAGTGTCATTACTCAAAAAATAATAATGAATTAAAATCAACGGTGTTATGATTTATTGACCTTTTTAAGGCTCCAATTATTATAGAATCTCAAATATTCCACTTAAAAATGTTATTGGGTGAAAATATTGCATATTTTGTGTTTTTTCCATAAAAAAACAGGGTTTTCTTTGACAAAAAGAGCATACGACTTAAATCTTTAAAAACGTTATATTGACAGATAGACCTAATGTTGATCTAGGGCAGGGGTCACCAACGCGGTGCCCGCGGGCACCAGGTAGCCCGTAAGGACCAGATGAGTAGCCCGCTGGCCTGTTCTAAAAATAGCTCAAATAGCAGCACTTACCAGTGAGCTGCATCTATTTTTTAAATTGTATTTATTTACTAGCAAGCTGGTCTCGCTTTGCCCGACATTTTTAATTCTAAGAGAGACAAAACTCGAATAGAATTTAAAAATCCAAGAAAATATTTTAAAGACTTGGTCTTCACTTGTTTAAATAAATTCTTCTTTTTTTTTACTTTGCTTCTCATAACTTTCAGAAAGACAATTTTAGAGAAAAAATACAACCTTAAAAATGATTTTAGGATTTTTAAACACATATACCTTTTTACCTTTTGAATTCCTTCCTCTTCTTTCCTGACAATCTAAGTCAATGTTCAAGTAAATTTATTTTTTTTATTGTAAAGAATAACAAATACATTTTAATTTAATTCTTCATTTTAGCTTCTGTTTTTTCGACAAAGAATATTTGTGAAATATTTCTTCAAACTTATTATGATTAAAATTCAAAAAAAATATCCTGGCAAATCTAGAAAATCTGTAGAATCAAATTTAAATCCTATTTCAAGGTCTTTTGAATTTCTTTTAAAAAAAACATTTCTGGAAAATCTAGAAGAAATAATGATTTGTCTTTGTTAGAAATATAGCTTGGTCCAATTTGTTATATATTCTAACAAAGTGTAGATTGGATTTTAACCTATTTAAAACATGTCATCAAAATTTTAAAATTAATCTTAATCAGGAAAAATTACTAATGATGTTCCATAAATTCTTTTTTTTAAGTTTTTCTCTTCTTTTTTTCGGTTGAATTTTGAATTTGAAAGAGTCGAAATTGAAGATAAACTATGTTTCAAAATTTAATTGTCATTTTTTTCGTGTTTTCTTCTCTTTTAAACCGTTCGATTAAGTGTAAATATCATTAAATATTAATAATAACATAGAGTTAAAGGTAAATTGAGCAAATTGGCTATTTCTGGCAATTTATTTAAGTGTGTATCAAACTGGTAGCCCTTCGCATTAATCAGTACCCAAGAAGTAGCTCTTGGTTTCAAAAAGGTTGGTGACCCCTGATCTAGGGATTTAAAACTTGAATAATAAGAAAAAATAATAATACTGAATAATGACACATTTTTAATATATTTTTTACCAAAACCCTTTGGGGTCCCTGGGATCAAGCCTGAGTGGAGGCCTAAATGTATATTTTTTATACATATATTGTATTGGTTTTTAAAATAAAAAAAAATAAAAAATGGCCCCCGCTTGCTTTGATTTTTCAGTGTGCGGCCCTCAGTGGAAAAAGTTTGGACACCCCTGCATCACACTTAGTGTGTGTGTTACTATCAGTGGTACTTTAACTTTTTTAACTAATGAACTGTGGTTACACAAACAGTACACAAAACAGTGAACAATGCACACACACGCACACACACCAGCAAAGTGAAATAAATCTAGCAGGGGCACGGCAGCCGAAGTCATGCCATCACTTCTCCAGTCACTCCCCTCGTCTCGGCCCGCTTGCCGTTTTTATGTTCTTCTAACAAGAATGAATGGGCTCGGCGACGAGAAAAATGCCGTGTGTGGCGTCGCCCTCTGTGCGTGTTTGCGCGAGGAGTGCATGGTGCGCAATGCCGTCTGACAGATGGCGGGGGCCCCCTCGCTAAGAAGGAGAGAGAAGCGAGGGACTGATGTGTTCCGAGCCCAATTGTGACAGCGGAATCTGTTCAAAGTACTCAGAGAGGCCCCGCTGCTGTCACTCGCGACGCGATGAGCAAATGTTTACAGCCAATCACACAGCATGACAAGCTTTGTGCCGCCTCTCTCTCTGTAGTTTGATAATCAACCATTTGCATCATTGCCGCTGCAGCTACTTTTGGCTTTAATGATGCATAAGTCAACGTTTGTGTTGATGACTGTGTTTGCCTGGCGCAGCGCTTGTTTGCATTGAGTCATATGTCAAAACCTGCTGCCCACTGCAGCCCCTTTAGGTCTTTTCCATGTCTTTAGATTTAGATTTATTGGTCCCCTTGAAGAAATTCATTGTCACTGCCGTACATTTGAACAATAGACATTACACATCACAAACAAATAACAAAAAGACATCATACATGACCAACACACATTTACAGGCTTGTCAGACAGGTCGGCCGGGCCTGCTCATAAGGGCGGCTATAGCTGCAGGGATAAGGCTTTTCCTGAGGCGGGCCATCCGGAATTTGATAGTTCTGTACCTGCGCCGTGATGGTAGTGGGATGATGTATTGGTGTAGTGCAGGGGTCGGCAACCCAAAATGTTGAAAGAGCCATATTGGAGCAAAAATACAAAAACAAATCTGTCTGGAGCCGCAAAAAATTAAAAGCCATATTGTGTCATGAGTTATGAATTGAATTAACATGACTTAAAGGAAACTAAATGAGCTCAAATATAGCTACAAATGAGGCATAATGATGCAATATATACATATAGCTAGCCTAAATAGCATGTTAGCATCGATAAGCTTGCAGTCATGCAGTGACCAAATATGTCTGATTAGCACTCCACACAAGTCAATAACATCAACAAAACTCACCTTTGTGCATTCACGCACAACGTTAAAAGTTTGGTGGACAAAATGAGACAGAAAAAGAAGTGGCATAAAACACGTCCTAGAAAGTCGGAGAAAGTTATACTTGTAAACAAACTATACGGTGAGTTCAAGGACCGCCAAAATTAGTAGGACAAAACGGCGCTCGGCAAATACTCAAATCAGTGAAGCATGTTTAATATAAACAGTGTGATTTATAACAATTAGGGAGGTTTGCGTCATGTTTGTCCTCCTACGAAAACCATATTAAAACAAAAACTTTTTTTTTTTTCCCTCATCTTTTTCCATTTTTCATACATTTTTTAAAAAGCTCCAGAGAGCCACTAGGGCGGCGCTAAAGAGCCGCATGCGGCTCTAGAGCCGCGGGTTGCCGACCCCTGGTGTAGTGGGTGAGTGATATCCTGGACTATTGTTTTTGCCAGTCGAGTGATGGACCTGTGGTTTAAGTCTGAAATGTTGGGTGTGGGTAGGCCGATGATTTGAGCTGCTATGTTTGTAATGCGTGTGAGTTTGGTCCGGTTGGTTACAGAAAGCATGGTGAAAAAAACATGTGGAACAGTACATAAGGATGGGTTGAACAATGCTTTGGTAAAGTAATAACAGGAGATGAGGTGCAACGTATAGTCCTTTAGGTTTTCGGATGGCTGACAGTCTTTGTTGACCTCTTGTTTCGTTTACAGAAGAACTCCAAACGTCAAACACAATTACTGGTTGACTTAGGCTATGTCTACACTAAGCCGGATAACCATACTTGCCAACCTTGAGACCTCCGAATTCGGGAGATGGGGGGGGGGGCGTTGTTGAGGTACAGGCAGCATACCCCTTCCCCTTCGAGCTGTCCTGGATGAAATTAAATTATTTTTCCAATCATTTTGGAACTTGCAAGCATATTTCTGCTTCGTCTAATTCTTGTTGTGTGTGCAGTTGTGCACTGAGCTCCAAAAGCCGTATATGTTATTGTAGCGTCCCGGAAGAGTTAGTGCTGCAAGGGGTTCTGGGTATTTGTTCTGTTGTGTTTATGTTGGGTTACGGTGCGGATGTTCTCCCAAAATGTGTTTGTCATTCTTGTTTGGTGTGGGTTGACAGTGTGGCGCATATTAGTAACACAGTGCTTCCCACACATTCATTTATTTGTGGCGGCCCGCCACGAAAGAATTACGTCCGCCACAAATAAAAAAAATACAATAAATATATATTTTTTTTTTTGTCCTGTCTAGCTTCTCAGGCAAATCATATAGTTGATGTAGATGCCCATATAGGCTGTTCAGATTTACTTTACAAAAGAGAAGTGTAGAATACTTCTCTTGTTGCCTTCTTTGTATTTGACCACTACTGTTTTTTGTTTATTTGTTACTGACTGTGGCAGGACACCTCTGCCTCTGTTTTACTTTATGTTGCTGGTAAATAATATGGTTGTAGTAGTAGGCTAAAGTTAAATTATTTAGTATGCACTAATTAAAGGGGCAGAGCTTTAAGAGACATTTTAGCTTTTATATTTTATAAGATATATTTTTTGTAAGAACCACAATTAATACATATATTTCAGTGAATAACTTATTGTTCAAATATGTATATATATGTTCACCAAATAGTCTCATCAGTGAAGCATACACACAAACATATAAAACAGTGGGCTTTTTTTAACAATTGTGAAGGTTTGTGTCATGTTTGTCTTCGAACAAAAAACATACTAAAACAAAACAATTATTTCCCCCCCATCTTTTTCCATTTTCAATAATTTTTTTTAAAAATGCTCCAGGGAGCTACTAGGGCGGCACTAAAGAGCTGCATGCAGGTTGCTGACCCCCGGTATAACTGATCCTCGTAATTGTTTTCTTGATTAAAAAAAATAAAAATGTAAAAAAAAGATAATAACGAGCCAGTCTCTTTGAAAAGAACATCTCTTCAGGATCCGACTCCCTTCAAAGAGCCACACATCTCATCTCTAGTACTGTATGTTCTCCTTTCAACTTACTCAGGCTCTCCCAAATCATTATCAAATAGTTATATATATTAGTTATTGCCTGCTTCCAATTAACACCTTTTCCTCATAAGTAAATAAATGCCATATGCTATAATTAGTAATAATAATAATAATAATAATATATTTGATTTGTAAAAAGCACTTTGCATTGAGTAAACAACCTCAAAGTGCTACAGTGTATTAAAACAAAATAAAAATAAAAAGAAAAAAATAAAAAGATAATAAAAAAATAAAAATTAAAACTAGAACAGCCAAATAGCTAAAACTAGTATGCATATATCTAAAAAAAAAAAGGCTTTTTTTAAAAAGAAGGGTTTTTTAGCCTTTTTTAAAAGCATCCACAGTCTGTGGTGCCCTCAGGTGGTCAGGGAGAGCGTTCCACAGACTGGGAGCGGCGGACCATTGTTCGTAGCTTTGTCGTCGGAGGTTGGAGGAGGTTAGCCCGTCCGGAGCGGAGGTGTCGTGTGGAGGATTTGGGGGTGAGTAGTTCTTTGAGGTAGAGGGGGCAATTCCATGGAGGCACTGGTGGGTTAGTAGGGAGACTTTGAATTCAATCCTGAGTGGAACAGTAAGCCAGTGAAGGGATTTGAGAGTCGGTGGGATATGGTCGTATTTCCGCACTCTCATCAGGATCCTAGCAGCACTATTATGTACACTACCGTTCAAAAGTTTGGGGTCCCATTGAAATGTCCTTATTTTTGAAGGAAAAGCACTGTACTTTTCAATGAAGATAACTTTAAACTAGTCTTAACTTTAAAGAAATACACTCTATACATTGCTAATGTGGTAAATGACTATTCTAGCAGCAAATGTCTGGTTTTTGGTGCAATATCTACATAGGTGTATAGAGGCCCATTTCCAGCAACTATCACTCCAGTGTTCTAATGGTACAATGTGTTTGCTCATTGGCTCAGAAGGCTAATTGATGATTAGAAAACCCTTGTGCAATCATGTTCACACATCTGAAAGCAGTTTAGCTCGTTACAGAAGCTACAAAACTGACCTTCCTTTGAGCAGATTGAGTTTCTGGAGCATCACATTTGTGGGGTCAATTAAACGCTCAAACTGGCCAGAAAAAGAGAACTTTCATCTGAAACTTGACAGTCTATTCTTGTTCTTAGAAATGAAGGCTATTCCACAAAATTGTTTGGGTGACCCCAAACTTTTGAACGGTAGTGTATGTATCGCAGCTTCTGGATGTTCTTGCTGGGGATCCCGACAAGAAGTGCGTTGCAGTAGTCTAGGGGTGAATTAGCACATTTATGGTTTGCAAGATTAACTCGCCAGTTCTATTATTATTATTTCACTTGTCCTCCAACTTGACTTTTGAGGCAAGTTTTTTTTACACATTTTTTTTAGCAATTTTAATATCATTCACTTCCACTATATTTGGATGTGCACAATTGAAGCCAAAAAAAACAAAAAACAAAAACTGGCATTCTTTTGAGTGTGTTTGCTTGGATTCAACAGTGTGGAGACAATGCCACCTCCTAAATAAAAGTGTTCCGCTAATGTCGGTAAACACAAAAAGACATTTCCGTCTCTTTGTTAAAGCGCCGCACGTACAACCGACGGAGACGCGGGGGCGGGTGTGTGTGTGGTGAGTGCTTAAAGCGTGCAAAAATGCATTTAAAGCGGGAGTGTTGACAAATGAACTCGGCGCACAGTATGTCGGGCTTTTTTGCGGCTGTGTCTGGGAGACTTTAAGCAAAATATCACTTATATAATTGTATCAAAAAGGCAGCCGTGCGATGACTCCGGCCTATTTTGGGGGGCCTGTGTCTTCAAAAACAAGTCTTCAAACTCTGTTTTTGACAAGCAAACTAGTGGTGAGTCACAGCCACCTTCAAAATAAAGCGCCATGCCATGGTGTTTGGCACAAATACAAATAAGCGCTGCCTTTAAATACACTTTTGCATCCCTTTAAACCGAATTTCACCCCTGTATATAACTTCTGAACAGGAACTGGAACATGTTGATGTATCACAGGCGGTAAGCAAGCGATGTGGAAAGCAGGTATTGAACGTGAATAAGAGATACTAACTGCTTAATAACCTCCCAGCTCAAAGAGGCCACTGTTTCGACTGATGTGTGCAGACAACGTCAACAACAAACATCAATAGAAGGAAAGCTCCATGGACACTTAAGGGCAGGGGTGTCCAAAGTGCGGCCCGGGGGCCATTTGCGGCCCGTAGGTAATTTTTTAACGGCCCCGCAGCACATTCTAAAAATACGATTAAAAAAATAAAAAACATAAAAAGTGGTATAAAAGAGCAAACAGGTGAAATGTAACAAGAACATGTTGCAATTTTACTCTAATAACACAAAGCTGCCATGCAGGCTGTTTCTTTCTTTAAAAAATAATAATGAATCAAAATCAATATCATTATGAATTATTGACCTATTCAAAGCTCCAATTACGTCACATTAAATATTCCACTTTGGAATATTTTTTGGGGAATATGTTGCATATTTTGTGTCTGCCATATAAAAAAACTAAGCTGTTTTGTTTAAAGAAGGGCCTAAAACGAACAAACAAAAAACATAAACAACAACAAAAGTTATCATTGACGGATAGATCTGAAGTTGATCTCGAGACTATTGTGTGAAAAGTAAAAAAAAAAAAGTATGATTTATTTTTTAATACTTTACTGAGCAGGACCCTTTTGGATCACCAATAATTTTAGTGGGACTTTTTTTTTTTTTAAGTGTCTATTTAAGTTGCTCAAAAATAATAATGCATTAATGTTGTTATGAGTTATGCTATGAACTCCAATTGTTATATAAACTCAAATATTCCACTTTAAAATGTTATTGGGGGAAAATATTGCATATTTTGTGTTTTTTCCATAAAAAAACTGGGTTTTCTTTGACAAAAAGAGCATACAACTTAAATCGTGAAAAAAACACTTCATATTGACAGATAGACCTAATGTTGATCTGGAGATTTAGACCTTGAATAATAATAATAATAATACTAAATAATGACACATTTTTAATATTTGTTTTACCTAAACCCTTTGGGGTCCCCAGGATCAAGCCTGAGTGGAGGCCTAAATGTATATTTTTTTTATACATACATTGTATTGTTTTTTAAAATAAACAATATCAAAATGGCCCCAGCTTGCTTTGATATTTCAGTGTGTGGCCCTCAGTTGAAAAAGTTTGGACACCCCTGCTTTAGGGGGCCGTGACGTGTCAGGGGGGCACTCTCTGTGTTGGTGTCTTTATGCACTATATTGCCAAAAGTATTTGGCCACATGCCTTGACTCACATATGAATTTGAAGTGCCATCCCATTCCTAACCCATAGGGTTCAATATGATGTCGGTCCGAATACGATCCATTAGTATCGCGGTACTATACCGACACCGGTATACCGTACAACCCTAGTAAGAACTATACCCTACTTTATATTAGAACTGGCAACAGCGGAGGATGCATGTGCATGTACGAGACAGTCTGCCCCACAAAAAGAGGAAAGATATAGAAGAAGGAACTTATTGACTACGAACCCCGTTTCCATATGAGTTGGGAAATTGTGTTGGATGTAAATATAAACGGAATACAATGATTTGCAAATCCTTTTCAACCCATATTCAATAGAATGCACTACAAAGACAAGATATTTGATGTTCAAACTCATAAACTTTTTTTTTTGCAAATAATAATTAACTTAGAATTTCATGGCTGTAACACGTGCCAAAGTAGTTGGGAAAGGGCATGTTCACCACTGTGTTACATCACCTTTTCTTTTAACAACACTCAATAAACGATTGGGAACTGAGGAAACTAATTGTTGAAGCTTTGGAAGTGGAATTCTTTACCTATTCTTGTTTTATGTAGAGCTTCAGTCGTTCAACAGTCCGGGGTCTCCGCTGTCGTATTTTACGCTTCATAATGCACCACACATTTTCGATGAGAGACAGGTCTGGACTGCAGGTGGACCAGGAAAGTACCCACACTATTTTTTTACGAAGCCACGCTGTTGCAACACGTGCTGAATGTGGCTTGGCATTGTCTTGCTGAAATAAGCAGGGGCGTCCATGAAAAAGACGGCGCTTAGATGGCAGCATATGTTGTTCCAAAACCTGTATGTACCTTTCAGCATTAATGGGGCCTTCACATATGTGTAAGTTACCCATGCCTTGGGCACTCATGCACCCCCATACCATCACAGATGCTGGCTTTTGAACTTTGCGTCGATAACAGTCTGAATGGTTCGCTTCCCCTTTGGTCCGGATGACACAATGTCGAATATTTCCAAAAACCATTTGAAATGTGGACTCGTCAGACCACAGAACACTTTTCCACTTTGCATGAGTCCATCTTAGATGATCTCGGGCCCAGAAAAGCCGGCGGCGTTTCTGGGTGTTGTTGATAAATGGCTTTCGCTTTGCATAATAGAGCTTTAACTTGCACTTACAGATGTAGCGACAAACTGTATTTAGTGACAGTGGTTTTCTGATGTATTCCTGAGCCCATGTGGTGATATCCTTTAGAGATTGATGTCGGTTTTTGATACAGTGCCGTCTGAGGGATCGAAGGTCATGGGCATTCAATCTTGGTTTCCGGCCATGTCGCTTACGTGCAGTGATTTCTCCAGATTCTCTGAACCTTTTGATGAACCGTAGATGTTGAAATCCCTAAATTTCTTGCAATTGCACTTTGAGAAACGTTGTTCTTAAACTGTTTGACTATTTGCTTACGCAGTTGTGGACAAAGGGGTGTACCTCGCCCCATCCTTTCTTGTGAAAGACTGAGCAATTTTTGGGAAGCTGTTTTTATACCCAATCATGGCACCCACCTGTTCCCAATTAGCCTGCACACCTGTGGGATGTTCCACATAAGTGTTTGATGAGCAGTCCTCAACTTTATCAGTATTTATTGCCACCTTTCCCAACTTCTTTGTCACGTGTTGCTGGCATCCAATTCTAAAGTTAATGATTATTTGCACAAAAAAAAATGTTTATCAGTTTGAACATCAAATATGTTGTCTTTGTAGCATATTCAACTGAATATGGGTTGAAAATGAGTTGCAAATCATTGTATTCCGTTTATATTTACATCTAACACAATTTCCCAACTCATATGGAAACGGGGTGTGTACAACGCCCGACTACAATGGCAATGGGTAAACGCATAGCATTTATGCATAATCCGCTGACATCACCCGTGTGAAAAATGTCACAATTGGGGCAAATTCCAAACAGCTCATTTCGAGGAAGTATGAGGGAAAGTAAGATTGTTTATAAATATCTTTGCAATGTCTTCACGGTTTGATTTCACATTTTCGGGGCTTATGCAGATCACAGCAGGTACCCAATCGGTAAGAAAAGTTGTTTTTTGCCAAATAGGACCCCTTTAAGTCTGTCAGTGCACGCCTTCTTCCAATGTGTGCACTTTGGGTGAAGCAAGCCTTAAACGTGGGCGTTTTCCAGTCCAACCTAGCTTTCCACATATTCTCCCGTGGACTTAAGTACTTTTGTTCTTACATCCCTTGAGCCTGGAATAAGTCGAGCGCTCCAAGAAGGTGAAACATTATATTGCACTTGAAGTTTGGATACAGTGAACACTGCACGTAATACAATGATTAAAGAAACTTCTAGAAGACTATCAAATCTAATCTGATCTATTCAATTGAGACACCTGGTAAACCTCCATTGAGATGAAGATAAAAACACTATAATGTCACTTTGAATTAACAAGAACTCTCAACATCATGAATTACACTAGGGTGGTTAGGGTGGGTCTTTAGTGCCGCTCTAGTGGCCCCCTGGAGCATTTTTTTAAAAAAAGGATTGAAAACGGAAAAAGATGGGGGAAAGCGGTAGAAAATGGATGGATTGATGTTTTTTGTTTGGGGACAAACATGACACAAACTTTCCCAATTGTTAGAAAGCCCACTGTTTAACACAGGGGTGTCAAACGTACGGCCCGAGGGCCGGATCAGGCCCTCGAACAGGTTCTATCTGGCCCGCGGAATGAGTTTGCTAAGTATAAAAATTAACCTGAAGTTTTTGAATGAAAGAAACGGCTGTTCTAAATGTGTCCACTGGATGTCGCAATAGCAATTCTTTGTATCTTTGTTGATTACACTACATATGTACAAAATAAACCACATGATGTTAGTACATCAGTCGAGGAAAATGAGCAAACTACATAAATAATATACTGTAATTGGATTTTGATATAATTTTTTCATCTTGATAGATTAAAAATTAACACCAATGAGTTGACTGATGAACATTATCACATCATTTATTCAGAAATATAAATAACGACAAATAAAGTATATAAACTATTAACCGCAACAGGTAATTTGTAAAAAAAACAACAACATTATGATTTGTACAATTTCAGAATGTGCTTGTTCTATTTTTAAACAATCTGAAGTTGTCTTTATTTTTAAGTTATCGTGCCGTGATTCTACCAGTCCGGCCCACTTGGGAGTAGATTTTGCTCCATGTGGCCCCCGATCTAAAATGAGTTTGACACCCCTGGTTTAACATGTTTGTGTGTTTGCTTCACTGATGAGAGTATTTGGTGAACATCGTTTTGTCCTACTAAATTTGGCAGATCTTGAACTCACCATAGTGTGGGCTGTGACGCAACAGTTTGTTTACATGTAAAATCTTCCACTCCTCTGTCTCATTTTGTCCACCAAACATTGTATGCTGTGTGTGAATGCACAGAGGTGATCTTTGTTGATTTGATTGACTTGTTGGAGCGCTAATCGGGTATATTTGGTGTATGCATGACTGCAAGCTAATCAATGGTAACATGCTATTTAGGCTAGTTGTATGTACAAATTGCATCATTATGCTTCATTTGTAAGTATATTTGAGCTCATTTAATATTCTGTACTTTTATCCTCTGTGTATATAATTTAGTTTGGCATGTCTCATGACACATTTCAGATAGTTGTTTGTGTGCCATGTTGTTCCAGACCACAGCAAACATTACCTAGTAATAAATCTATTAGAAGAAGACAGCCTGCCTTTTCCTTTAACTTGGACACACACATCTATGCCTTTGGCCATTCTGAGCCAGTAATTTCCAGGAGTTATCTCACCTTCTGAGTAGCCTCTGATTTACTAATGGTTTCTGATGTTGTAAAAATGTGTAGAATAAATATTACATTTCAACATTTCTGTCAACGAAGACTTGCTTCAGCCTGTGACACATTAATTTTGATAGTAGGCTATTATAGCTGATATAGACACTTACGTCAAGTGTTGCCTTCACGATAAGACTTATATACAGCTATTCATTTTTTGCGGCTCCAGATAGATTTGTTTTTTGTATTTTTGGTCCAATATGGCTCTTGCAACGTTTTTGGTTGCCGACCCCTGGTCTAGCCTGTAGAGGCCATACTAACGTAATGAGATTGATATCTCTGTAAAAGAATCACATTATTTGAATCAAAAAGCGTTTCCAGCAAAATGTATTGCTAAGTTATGCTTAGCATATTATGCACACCCTACATGGCTGACGATTCACATTGGTCGCATATTTTGGTCTTGACTATTGTTAATATGACATGATTATCGCTAATCTTCGAGATTCAATTTATTAAACACATTTGATTAATAAGATGTTGTGATGATTGGGTGGCAAAAAAAGCTTCCTTATCTGTAAATCTAATCCTGCTGGTAGTTTGGTAGGTAATTGTAAATACCTATTGGGTGGGTAGGTTTTGAAAATATGTTTTGTTTAACTTTATGTATATTTTAACTGGGGGTCCCTATCCATAAACTCTACGCTTTTAGGAATTCCCTTTTAGCAGAGCGGACTCTAATATTAACAAAACAAAAATACTGTAATATAACAATGACATCTGTAAAATAAATGAATAAACCCATAAAAGGACAAACTTTCAATTACGAATTATTAGGAAGAAGAAGCTGTTATAGTGTGCATACACATGCTACATCACCACGGCATGGCAAGCAACGCCTGGGTTAATTATACGGCCTTTTCAAATTTAAAGTGACATCTTTTTCATTGACTTTTTGATTTCATTGACATCCACAAGTGTCCAGAATTTTCACGGAACCAAGAAGAAAATGGGTCACACCAAAGTCAGCCTTATGCATTTTTGGGGTGGGCGTGTCCGCAGGCTCGATGTGCGAAAACGTATTAAGGGAACGCGCGAAACTTCTAGCGTGTCAAAAAAACAGACGCAAACGTGAGAACTTGGCCCTTTGAACCTACAGGATTTGCTCTTTTTGATGGTACGGGAAGGTGCAAAGTCTTCATTCTAAAATCCCAAGGTGGAACGTGTCCGAGTGATTGACCTGAGATAACTTACTTTTTGGGAATGATCGCACACCGACTGTAGTTTAACGTCAACAAGTTTCTTGAAATGTGTAGGATTTCTAACAATTGTTATAGGTTTGTTTTTTTTGGGTCCACGCCGTATTAAATTTGCATTACACTAACTGGGTAACACATGGCACACTGACTAAGCTTGACCTATTGTTACTATAACAATCTACAAGGTTAATATAGGTTGCTTCTGTTTCTTCCCCTCCATTTTTCGGCATTCATTTTTTATCTCTAGTTATCATTACGTATATGTAGGGATGATGTTTGATAAGAAATTATCGAGTTTGAGCCCATTATCGAATCCTCTTATCGAACTGATTCCTTATCGATTATCTTATCGAATCCAGATATTTGGTT
Source organism: Entelurus aequoreus (assembly GCF_033978785.1). NCBI lineage: Eukaryota > Metazoa > Chordata > Actinopteri > Syngnathiformes > Syngnathidae > Entelurus > Entelurus aequoreus. The sequence goes on along the minus strand of NC_084747.1, from coordinate 52,752,088 downwards.
TAACAAAAGCTCACTTTTATTTTATAAGAAGAAAAAAATTAAAAATAAATAAATAAATATTGACTTTTACCCCCCTAAAAAAAAATAAAAAAAATATATTGACTGTTGTTACCCAAAGTATGTTAAGTGAGATTTTTCAGAAAAACAAATATATACAGTAACACAAAAACAACCTGTCTCTGTGACCACTATAGGTGAATAGCCATGCCTTGAGGCGTTTTTTCCGGTCGATTATTTTTGCTGCTTGTGTGACATCACAGGAAATGACGTAGCTCAGTCTAATGACTGTCATTTCCTGTGATGTCCCACAGGGCATTTCTTGTGGGACGGGATGTGTTCCCAGGGATTCGAATAAAGAACCAACTCTTTTTCTTTACTATAGTGGTCTCAATAACGGGAACCGGTTCTCAAAAAGGGATTTGAGTCCATGGAATCGGTTCTTTTCTTATCGAACGGTTCTTTTCTTATCGAACAACCGGGAGAACCGGTTTCAAACATCATCCCTACGTATATGTATTGTTGCATTTGAACATCAATTATTGGTATTGTTCATTATCAATAGCGCTATTTCTATTGGTATTTGTAATGCTCCATTTGTAGTGTAGTAATGCTCATTGTCATTTCTGTATTACTTATTTCGCTAGCTGCTTCTTTGCTATCACTTTTACCATCATATTTGTACATATCGTATGTGCTGATGTTGCTCTATTGTTGTTATTGTTGTTGTTATTGTTGTGTTTGCTGTTGTTGTTTTTATCTCTCTGTCTAATCCCCCTCTTGTCACCAAAATTTCCCCCTCTGTCTTCCGTTTTTTCTCTTTTTTTCCCCTCCTGCTCCGGCCCGGCTGCACCAAATGATAATATAAATACATTTAATAAAGTCAAATACAAATAAGCCAACAAGAGAAGTATCCTACACTTCTCTTTTGTAAAGTAAATCTGAACAGCCGATTTGGGCATCTACATCAACTATTATGATTTGCCTGAGAAGCTGTATAGGACAAAAAAATAAATAAAAATAAAAATTGCATTACACTTCAGAGTTGTGCGTAAAAAAAAGTATTTCTCTCGGGAGGACATGAAAGAAAATATTTGGAAAACCACCGCTTTAATACAAGGTGACCATTATTTTGCGAGGACTCTAATTGACTGTCAGGCAAACAAAACCAAGCAAAGAAAACAACGTAGATTGCAAATGTTTTGCTGAATTATCCCCTGCGGCAAACCCCAAAATGACAGATGTTATTATAACGTTGTGCCATTATTTTCATATTGTCTCAAAGCTATTTGTCAATGACCAAAAACAAATGCTTCTGGTAAAAAAAAAATATATATGGATTGATTTGTTTCATCAGACTTAATTAGAACATGTTGTGTTGCAGCCTCATTAACCTTCCATTGATTGTGTGACGCCAATGAGAAACAAAACAATGTTTTTCTCAGTAGTGACTTTTCATTTGACTTTTCTGTTACTGCTGACGAGTTTAACTTCGCCTCTGCGGCGTGCCGACGACATGTAAACATCATAAACGAGAGCCCGCCTGTCATTTTAGTCGCGTAACGGCACACACTTTGATGATCAGAGTGGAAGAAAGAGTGTGAACAAGTTCAACACAACAACGACACAAAAAGCCCTGGAGCTCCCTTTGCATCTGGTGTGACACATCAGCCACGTGTCAACAATTGAACCCTTGATGGTTTTCATTAAGACTGTCATGACAAGCAGCTCACGTCTTGTTGCACCTTCTGCTCTGCTTCTATTATCGCGGCCGAGTAGGCGGGACAAAACATGAGTTTGTGTTAAAGAATTAACGCCACATTTAGATTTGTCTTAGATTTTTGGTGCGATTCCATTATGACTTAGTTTTCTTGTTTTGAGGTTAACTTCGTTTTACACTTGCAATGACAACGGTCCTGCTGGTGTAATATGATGCACGCTTCTTCCTTTCATGACAAAGGCTGTGAGGTTGTTCCAGAAAGAGCATCTGGCGTAAAAAGCCAAATGAATGCAAGACAACTTGTCGTTTAGTAGTAAGTAAGCAAACAAAGGCTCCTAATTTAGTCTGCTGACGTATGCAGTAACATATTGTGTCATTTATCATTCTATTATTTTGTCAAAATTATTAAGGATAAGTGGTAGAAAATGAATTATTAATCTACTTGGTCATTTACTGTTAATATCTGCTTACTTTCTCGTTTAACATGTTCTATCTACACTTCTGTTTGATTGTCATGTCATGTACGGACACACACTGTAAGTCTTTGCTGTCGTCCAGCATTCTGTTTTTTGTTTACTTGGTAGCCAGTTCAGTTTTATTTTCGTTTTGCACAGCCTAGTGTTGTAACGATACCAATATTTTGGTACCGGTACTAAAATTATTTCGATAAGTTTCGGTACTTTTCTAAATAAAGGGGACCACAAAAAATTGCATTATTGGCTTTATTTTAACAAAAAAATCTTAGGGTACATCAAACATGTTTCTTATTGCAGTTAAGTCCTGAAATAGAATAGTGAACATACAAGACAACTTGTCTTTTTAGTAGTAAGTAAAAAAACAAAGGCTCCTATTTAGTCTGCTGACATATGCAGTAACATATTGTATCATTTATCATTCTATTATTTTGTCAACATTATTAAGGACAAGTGGTAGAAAATGTATTATTAATTTACTTGTTCATTTACTGTTAATATCTGCTTACTTTCTCTTTTAACAAGTTCTGTCTACACTTCTGTTAAAATGTAATAATCACTTATTCTTCTGTTGTTTGATACTTTACATTAGTTTTGGATGATACCACACATTTGGGTATCAATCCGATACCAAGTAGTTACAGGATCATACATTGGTCATATTCAAAGTCCTCATGTGTCCAGGGACATATTTCCTGAGTTTATAAACATAATATACATTTTAAAAAAAAACGAAAGAAGATGTTGTGATGCAAAAAAATATTGACGTAATCATGGTAGTCTCGACTAAATACGCTCCTGTACTTGGTATCGTTACAGTAGATGTTAGGCGTAGATCCACATTTTGACACTGGTGATCTACAGTGTGTAGTGAAGCATGTTTAGCTATTCCTCGTCCTGCAGGGATGATACTTGTAAGAAACTTACTTCATGTGTCGCCATGGAGACGAGGATTAGTGATTTAGAAGTAGCTGCAACACTGCCGACTGGGGCTGGACATTAGCCGCTTAGCTAGTTAGCCATGTCTTAAAGCACCTTTTTCCTGAGGACGTTTCAGTGTTATAACTTCACCTTTATCGTTAGTTTTTAAGCCAAAATGCATCCGTTCTCCCTTTTCTGTCTACACACTGTGTCTGCTTGTAAGTACTCTGTGATTGTGCGCTGCCGAACATGCTCGTCTGCTCGTAAACCAGCAATATCATGACATGGGGGGCTGGTGGACTGGTACTTTTCAGAGGCGGTATAGTATGAATATGATTCATTAGTATCACGGTACTATACTAATACCGGTATACCGTACAACCCTACCTGGAACAGATCGATATGTTTTCCATTATGGCAGGGGTCACCAACCTTTTTGAAACCAAGAGCTACTTCTTGGGTACTGATTAATGTGAAGGGCTACCAGTTTGATACACACTTAAATAAATTGCCAGAAATAGCCAATTTGCTCAATTTACCTTTAACTCTATGTTATTATTATTAATTAATGATATTTATCTTTGTGGAAACACTGATCACCTTAATGATTTCTCACAATAAATATATATAGAAACAGATAAATATCAATATGCAACACTTTATTTTTATATGTTCTCTAAGTGCACATTTTTCAAATTGAACATTTTCAAATGAACACTTCTAAGACAGTCTTGTGAAATCACAATATCCCATTTTAACTAGCTAGCCACTAACATTTATTAACAAATCATGAATTACTTTGCACCATGTTTGTACAAATAATAACTCATGTAAAATACAAAAGTCCACTCAAATTTTTAAATAAATCATGTCACATTTTGAACTGGACCCAAAATCTGTTATCTGTTTCTTTGTCAGTTAGTGAAGACCAAGTCTTTCAAATATTTTCTTGGATTTTCAAATTCTATTTGAGTTTTGTCTCTCTTAGAATTAAAAATGTCGAGCAAAGCGAGACCAGCCTGCTAGTAAATAAATAAAATTTAAAAAATAGAGGCAGCTCACTGGTAAGTGCTGCTATTTGAGCTATTTTTAGAACAGGCCAGCGGGCTACTCATCTGGTCCTTACGGGCTACCTGGTGCCCGCGGGCACCGCGTTGGTGACCCCTGCATTATGGTAACTGTGTTCATATCACATGAATAAATACCTTTAAAAAACACTATAAAACACAACGGAGAATATATGCTCAAATAGAATATGACCTTTTCTTCTCCCTCACATACGGTATATTCCGTTATTTTTTGTGCATGATTTTTTTTTCATAATATACAGCATATAGATGTTTTCCTGCCACACACACTCGCCCGACATCTTCCCCAATGGAATGTCCCACCGCCCTCATGCTCCCTCAAACTCCCCTGCTCGTTGACAAATGCTGAGGTTGAATTATTTCAATCACGCCGCTGTCAACCTGTCAGCTTCTTTTGATACTTAGTACGCCTCGTCGCACATCTAAGAAGACACTGTGGTTCAACTCGGGGGCTGCACAGACAACACAGGACCGCATTTGAGTGTTCGAGTGTGTTTATTTTGCGGTCAGACAGACGGAAAGCAAACAAGGGGAGGTTTCATTTGTCAGCGTTCTTCAGTCCCGTTCACGCAAATACATCCAAGAGCAGACTATTACTGAGATTCAAAGAGAGTCTGTTTTGGTCAAACCATCTTTTTAATTGGTTCATTTCTTCTGTTATTATTTGTATTAGCTTATGTGTGTTCGCTCCTGAACAAAACGCAATTGTATAATCTGCAAATAATACTAACTTTAAGTCTTTTGTAACTTTACAAATGTCATTTATATAGAGGTTGAACAATTTTGGTCCGAGTATTGATCCCTGAGGTACGCCACAAAATATGTTAAGCCTGTCTTCACGTATTGCTTCTTGTTGGTTAAGTAGCTTCTCACCCAGTTGAAGACCAACCATCTGATGCCATACCGTTCTAATTTGTTCATTAATATAATATGATTAATTGTGTCAAATGCTTTTGTTAAATCCATAAACACTGCCTGATTTCATTTATTCTGGATATCCTGTTTAGGGGTTTTCTCATACATTTTCACTTCGAATACAATACCAATATGGAGCCTTGAGTATTGGCTGATACTGATTGAACTGATACGATATCAAAACAAATAATACATAATTGTATATGCAGTGTGGAATGTTAGAAACTGCTTGCTCAAGTGTAATGAACAGAGAACCAGGAGTGAACAAACCTTAACATATGTATTATTAGCCGTCTGGAATAGACATAGGGTGTCTTGAAGTAGAATGTCGAAGGACGCGGACACGTTTGTTACTGGATATTTTTTTTATATGCCTCGACTTGAAACTTACCCAAAAAAATGTTTGATATTTGTTTGTATTGACAAATGTGGTGTTTTAGACTGCACTTTTGGTTAGAGTGTCCGCCCTGAGATTGGTAGGTCGTGAGTTCAAACCCAGGCCGAGTCATACCAAAGACTATAAAAATGGGACCCATTACCTCCCTGCTTGGCACTCAGCATCAAGGGTTGGAATTGGGGGTTAAATCACCAAAATCATACATTTTCACTTCGAATACAATACCAATATGGAGCCTTGAGTATTGGCTGATACTGATTGAACTGATACGATATCAAAACAAATAATACATCATTGTATATGCAGTGTGGAATGTTAGAAACTGCTTGCTCAAGTGTAATGAACAGAGAACCAGGAGTGAACAAACCTTAACATATGTATTATTAGCCGTCTGGAATAGACATAGGCTGTCTTGAAGTAGAATGTTGAAGGACGCGGACACGTTTGTTACTGGATATTTTTTTTATATGCCTCGACTTGAAACTTACCCCAAAAAAATGTTTGATATTTGTTTGTATTGACAAATGTGGTGTTTTAGACTGCACTTTTGGTTAGAGTGTCCGCCCTGAGATTGGTAGGTCGTGAGTTCAAACCCAGGCCGAGTCATACCAAAGACTGTAAAAATGGGACCCATTACCTCCCTGCTTGGCACTCAGCATCAAGGGTTGGAATTGGGGGTTAAATCACCAAAATCATACATTTTCACTTCGAATACAATACCAATATGGAGCCTTGAGTATTGGCTGATACTGATTGAGTTTTGTCATTGTGAAAATGTATGGGCATGATTAAACAGCCGGATGCATGCTTATGATTTGATGTTTCCCTCTTACACACATGCTTATGTGTGCAATGGTTATGCGTTTTTTTTTTCCTGGCCTCAGTCTGGACCTTCTCTCCAGGGGCCCAGGCTTAAACATTTTTTTTTTTGTCTTCTCCCCCCCAGCGTTTACCTGTTTCTCACCTTTTTTGTAAGGGCCGCCGGAAGTTGGCAGCGATCCAGTTCTGTCTCCCTGTAATGTTTGTCTGCTCTTGAATGGGATTTTGCTGAAAATCTTAATTTCCCCTCGGGGATTAATAAAGTATTTCTGATTCTGATGATAATGAAGACTGCAATGGCTCCATTATGCAACTGGTTTCTCCCCAGATACCTCTGTCAGGCATTCAAAGGGAGCCCGAATGTCAGCAAAATGCTTTTTACTTGTTTGTTCCTTCTTTTCGGGGGGGCTTTAATGGCAGACAAGCTTTTAGCGGATGACATAGAAATGCTGCTTTGCGTCACAAAATGTCAAGAGAAAAGAAAAAAAAGGTGTGCAAATGGGCAGAAAGTCCCAAAAAATATTCAAGAGAGGAACTCTAAGTGCATCTTGGGGACCTTTTTCAGCCCAAAACTATTGTTTTATTGGCCCTTCTGCATATTGCAAAAAATACAATGTTTTTAGTAATAATGGGATTATTAGAGGCAGCACGGTGCATGTGCCTCACAATACGAAGGTCCTGGGTTCGATCCCCGGGCTCGGGGTCTTTCTGTGTAGATTTTGCATGTTCTCCCCGTGACTGCGTGGGTTCCCTCCGGGTACTCCGGCTTCCTCCCACCTCCAAAGACATGCACCTGGGGATAGGTTGATTGGCAACACTAAATTGGCCCTAGTATGTGAATGTTGTCTGTCTATCTGTGTTGGCCCTGTGATGAGGTGGCAACTTGTCCAGGGTGTATCCCGCCTTCTGCCCGAATGCGGCTGGGATAGGCTCCAGCACCCCCCCCCCCCCGCCACCCCAAAAGGGACAAGCGGTAGAAAATGGATGGATGGATTAATGGAGATTTTTAGATACTACACTAAATTGCTTTGTCACCAGTTTTTTTTAAAATACACTGTAAAAAAAAACATATTGACTCAACTTAACTTGGTCAGGTCATCTTGTTGCTTTGCTTAGTGTCAAATATATCAAAACATGAGTTGATGTAACATTCAGTCGAATGTAGGACAATTTTGGATTTGTTCGTTAAGATAACTTTAAAAGATGTTGGTTCAATATATTTTATTAAGTTCCTACAACTGTAAGTCAAAATGAATGGGGTGTATTTATCTAGCGTATATATATATATTTGCATTAGGGTTGTATGGTATACCGGTATTAGTATAGTACCGCAATACTAATGAATCATACTCGTCTCTGAAAAGTACCGGTCCACCACCCCACCGCGCCCCCGTCGTCGTCACGTCATGTCATTGCTGGTTTACGAGCAGACGAGCATGTTCGGCAGCGCACAATCACAGAGTACTTACAAGCAGACACAGTGTGTAGACAGAAAAGGGAGAACGGACGCATTTTGGCTTAAAAACTAACGATAAAGGTGAAGTTATAACACTGAAACGCCCTCAGGAAGAGGTGCTTTAAGGCATAGCTAGCTCGCTACTGGCTAAAGTCCAGCCACAGTGTTTTAGCTACTTCTAAATCACTAATCCTCGCCTCCATGGCGACAAATAGAGTACGTTTCTTACAAGTATCATCCCTGCAGGACGAGGAATAGCTAAACATGCTTCAGTACACATCGTAGCTCACCGGCATCAAAATGTAAACAAACGCCATTGGTGGATCTCCACTTAACATTCACTGTAATGATACCAAGTACAGGAGCGTATATAGTCCATACTACTATGATTACATCAAACAAAAATAATTTATATTATGTTTATAAACTCAGGAAATATGTCCCTGGACACATGAGGACTTTGAATATGACCAATGTATGATCCTTTTAACTACTTGGTATCAGATTGATACCCAAATGTTTGTTATCATCCAAAACTAATGTAAAGTATCCAACAACAGAAGAATACATGATTATTACATTTTAACAGAAGTGTAGATAGAACATGTTGAAAGAGAAAGTAAGCAGATATTAACAGTAAATGAACAAGTAGATTAATAGTTAATTTACTACCACTTGTCCTTAATAATGTTGACAAAATAATAGAATGATAAATGACACAATATGTTACTGCATATGTCAGCAGCTAAATTAGGGAGCCTTTGTTTGCTTTCTTACTACTAAAAGACAAGTTGTCTTGTATGTTCACTATTTTATTTACTTGCAATAAGAAACATATGTTTAATGTACCCTAAGACTTTTTTAAAAAAATAAAGGAAAGGATACGACTTTATTGTCATTGCACAAGTACAACGGAACTATGTTTTTAGCACAAACCCGTTCAATATTAGACAAACAAACATTGTACAGGGTTACAGAAATGGAACGCTGATGGGTCACCAAAGGCGCCCCGCCCCGTAAAAGTTAAGAAAAAGGAAAAACGGGGGGAAGAAGATTAGTAATAAAATACAATATAGAGTTTGGCCGACTCTGGAGTGGGAAAAAAACCTCCATGCAATGCACACATAAACACGTTACATTTAATCACGACAACTCGCAACAGAGGGGAGGGGAGTTGGGACCTTGGAGGTCGACTGCTGCTATGAAGCGCTGCCAGCCGACCATCACCCCGAGGGGAAACAAACAATAAAGCCAATAATGCAATTTTTTTGTGGTCCCCTTTATTTAGAAAAGTTGCGAAAAGTATCAAAATACATTTTGGCACCGGTACCGGTAATATTGGTATCGGGACAAACACCAGTCCAAACAATACCAAGCCGTACGATGAGTGAAAGAGAAAGTGGTTATCATTCAGCGAGTCATCTTCTCCACACTCCATTGCTTTTGGCTGCGTCTTTATTTCGGCTTCTTCCCCTGCATGCCAACGTGCCTCCCAGCTCACTGCATGCATTATTTGGCTTGATCAATGTTGTCATCCTTGCCTAGTCTGACTAACCACACGCGGCGAGGGGAGCGGGGGGGGGGGGGTCGCTCAATGTTTAGACCGCCACGGAGAGGGCAAAGGACAGAAACGTAGCCTCCGCCCGCCTAAACACGAGTTTTTGTACAACAACTTTATGACTTTGTAACATTTTAACAGGGCGAAACAGTGCCAGACACAACACCGAAGAAAGTCTCCTTAAGTGCCATTCAAGCTGCCAAGAAAATGATGTCGGAGTGCGAATATGTCACGGTCCTTTTCTCGCCTGTCTCAAAGTTGTGAATTCCCCCCCCACCACCGCCACACTCGGGAGCTGAAACGTGTCATTTTACCCGAGCCAATGAGAGGAGCCGCCGGTACGTCCAGCCGCCTGCTCTAATTGCTGTTTGCTAAACACCATTTTTCCAATTTGCTCTAATTGGAGCGGCGCCGGATTGAATTAACCTGCGGGCTAGCGGCGCTTCAGGAATCCATTTGTGACAGATCAATCAGCCGGCGTCAATCAATCGCTGGGAGAGGCTCATATTCACACGAAAAGTAGAGAAGAGGAGGATGATATTGACAAATCCGTATGCAGAGTAAAACTGAAAAGAAACTCCTACAACAGTTATTAAAAACATATTTATGGTGTTAAGTAAGACTGTTCAGTCTCTTAAAGGATTACTGAAATGAAATTTTCTTATTTGAACGGGGATAGCAGATCCATTCTATGTGTCATACTTGATCATTTTGCGATTATGCCATATTTTTGCTGAAAAGATTTAGTAGAGAACATCGACGATAAAGATTTGGTCGCTGATAAAAAAAGCCTTGCCTGTACCGGAAGTAGCGTGACGTCGCAGGTTGAACGGCTCCTCACATTTGCACATTGTTTACACCAGCAGCGAGAGCGATTCGGACCGAGAAAGCGACGATTACCCCATTAATTTGAGCCAGGATGAAAGATTCGTGGATGAGGAACGTGAGAGTGAAGGACTACAGTGCAGTGCAGGACGTATCTTTTTTCGCTCTGACCGTAACTTAGGTACAAGGGCTGATTGGATTCCACACTTTCTCCTTTTTCTATTGTGGATCACGGATTTGTATTTTAAACCACCTCGGATACTATATCCTCTTGGAAATGAGAGTCGAGAACGCAAAATGGACATTCACAGTGACTTTTATCTCCACGACAACACATCGGTGAAGCACTTTAGCTACGGAGCTAACGTGAAAGCATCGTGCTTAAATGCGGATAGAAACAAAATAAATAAGCCCCTGACTGGAAGGATAGACAGAAGATCAACAATACTACCAAACTCTGGACCTGTAAATACACGGTTAATGCTGTACCGCCTGGCAAAGCCTAGCAATGCTGTTGCTAACGACGCCATTGAAGCTTACTTAGCTACGAGACCTCGACAGAGCTATGATAAAAACATTAGCTATCCACCTACGCCAGCCCTCATCTGCTCATCAACACCCGTGCTCACCTGCGTTCCAGCGATCGACGGCGCGACGAAGGACTTCACCCGATCATCGATGCGGTCGGCGGCTAGCGTCGGATAGCGCGTCTGCTATCCAACTAAAAGTCCTCCTGGTTGTGTTGCTGCAGCCAGCCGCTAATACACCGATCCCACCTACAGCTTTCTTCTTTGCAGTCTCCATTGTTCATTAAACAAATTGCCAAAGATTCACCAACACAGATGTCCAGAATACTGTGGATATTTGCGATGAAAACAGAGCTGTTTGTATTGGGATACAATGTGTCCCAATACTTCCGCTTCAACCGTCACGCGCAAACGTCATCATACATAGACGTTTTCAAGCGGAAGTTTCCCGGGAAATTTAAAATTGCACTTTATAAGTTAACCCGGCCGTATTGGCATGTGTTGCAATGTTAAGATTTCATCATTAATATATAAACTATCAGACTGCGTGGTCGGTAGTAGTGGCTTTCAGTAGGCCTTTAAACTGAATCATATTGGTGCTTTGTTTGATTTATTTGGTTAATCTGTTCCATAATTGAATTCCACATACAGATATGCTAAAGGTTTTAAGTGTTGTACGCGCATACAGAGGTTTTAAATTTGATTTTCCTCTAAGATTATATTTCTTCTCTTTTGTTGAGAAGAATTGTGGTACATTCTTGGGTAGCAGGTTATAGTTTGCTTTGTACATCATTTTAGCTGTTTGCAAATGCACCAAATCATTGAATTTCAATAATTGTGATTCAATAAATAAAGGGTTTGTATGTTCCCTATATCCAGCATGATGTATTATTCTAACTGATCTTTTTTGTAACACGGTCAGTAAATGAAGTGCACATTTGTAGTAGTTTCCCCATATTTCTACACAGTAGCTCAGATATGGTAACACTAGCGAGCAGTAAATATGAAGTGATATTGGTTCAGAACATGTTTTGCTTTATTCATTATTGACGTGTTTCTTGCTACTTTATGTTGTATATTTTTTACATGAGATTTCCAATTCATTGTATCATCTATTATTACACCCAAAAATGTGTTTTATTTTACCCTTTCAATAATTACTCCGTCCATTTGTATTTGTGTTTGACTTTCTCTTCTACAGTTACCAAATAACATTATTTTAGTTTTACTGAGATTCAAAGATAGTCTGTTTTTGTTAAACCATCTTTTTAATTTGTCAATTTCTTCTGTTATTATTTGTATTAGCTTCTGTTTGTTCTCTCCTGAACAAAACGCAATTGTATAATCTGCAAATAATACTAACTTTAAGTCCTTTGTGACTTTACAAATGTCATTTATATAGAGGTAGAACAATTTTGGTCCGAGTATTGATCCCTGAGGTACGCCACAAAATATTTTAAGCTCTGTGGAAGTGTGTTCGCCTGTCTTCACGTATTGCTTCCTGTTGTTAAATAGCTTCTTACCCAGTTGAAGACCAACCATCTGATGCCATACCGTTCTAATTTGTTTAGTAATATAATATGATTAATTGTGTCAAATTATTTTGTTAAATCCATAAACACTGTCTGATTTAATTTATTCTGAATATCCTTTTTAGGGGTTTTCTCATACATTTTCACTTCGAATACAATACCAATATGGAGCCTTGAGTATTGGCTGATACTGCTTGAACTGATACGATATCAAAACAAATTATACATAATTGCATGCACTACAAAAACTGAAATCTAAGTAAGATTAAATATCTCAAATAAGGGTGATATTTGCTTATTTTCTGTCTGATAAGATAATTCTTCTCACTAAGCAGATTTTATGTTAGAGTGTTTTACTTGTTTTAAGTGTTTTGGTCCTAAATGATCTCAGTAAGATATTACAGCTTGTTGCTGAAATGTTATGACCTATATTGAGTAAAACATGCTTGGAACTAGAATATCAACTGTTGCAAAGCTGTGTCATCAACACTCACAAGTATAGAACTACTTTTTTTAAAGTAATAATTTCTTATTTCGAGTATGTAAAAAAAAAAAATCATAACTTTGACACAATTGTGTCTCATGTTAAAACAGATGACAGCCAAATGGACTTTGCTGCTTTATTTTCAATGAAACAATAAAAAATACGTACTCATATGGTAGTACAGTTGTTATTAGTGAGAATATACTTATTTTAAGGTATTTTTGGGTTCATTGAGGTTAGCTAATTTTACTTGTTTTGGAAAGTCTTGACAAGACAAATTTTCTTGTTCTATTGGCAGATAATTTTACTTAGTTCAAATTAAATACCCCTAATTTTTGTATTTTTTTTTTCTTGTTTTTGAACACTGACTTTTTGCAGTGTGGGAGAGGCTCATATTCACACAAAAAGGAGAGATGAGGAGGATAATATTGACAAATCCGTATGCGGAGTAAAACTCAAAAGAAACTCCTACAGTAGTTATTAAAAACTCTACCAGCTTATTAATGGTGTTTACAATGGAAGAAAAATGAACCACAATGTCTTGATTTCAGTTATTCTCAATATCCTGTTTAGGGTTTTTTTCATACAGTCGTGCTCAAAAGTTTACATACACTTGTAAAGAACATAATATCATGGCTGTCTTGAGTTTCCAATAATTTCTACAACTCTTATTTTTTATTTTTTTGGGATAGAATGATTGGAGCACATACTTTAGTTTTTACTTAAGTTTGGTTCTTTTATTAATTTATTATGGGTCTAGTGAAAATGTGAGCAAATCTGCTGGGTCAAAAGTATACATACAGCAATGTTAATATTTGGCTACATGTCCCTTGGCAAGTTTCACTGCAATAAGGCACTTTTGGTAGCCATCCACAAGCTTCTGGTTGAATTTCTGACCACTGTTCTTGACAAAATTGGTGCAGTTCAGCTAAATTTGTTGGTTTTCTGACATGGACTTGTTTCTTCAGCATTGTCCACATGTACTTTGGGAAGGCCATTCTAAAACCTTAAATCTAGCCTGATTTAGCCATTTCTTTACCACTTTTGACGTGTGTTTGGGGTCATTGTCCTGTTGGAACACCCAACTGCGCCCAAGACCTGATGAATTTGGAGGTAGTCCTCCTTTTTCATTGTCCCATTTACTCTCTGTAAAACACCAGTTCCACTGGCAGCAAAACAGGCCCAGAGCATAATACTAACACCACCATGCTTGACGGTAGGTATGGTGTTCCTGGGATTAAAAGCCTCACATTTTCTTCTCCAAACATATTGCTGGGTATTGTGGCCAAACAGCTCAATTTTTGTTTCATCTGACATCAAATGGACAAAGATAAGACCTTCTGGAGGAAAGTTCTGTGGTGAGTTTGTGCATTCACTGTGAGAGATCACCCATGATAACTCACGATACAGGCGTAAAAAAATAATGTAGATATCTGAGAAATACAATATAAAAAAAATATTTTCAGTTCACTGCCATTACTCATCTTAGTAATAGGGCGTAACGTTTTTTTTAGCATAAAATTAGCAAATACATGAAATATGTATTATGATAAAAGCATGTTGACCCTTAGTGATTCACCACAAATTGTATTGAAATAACAAGCTGGGATAGGCTCCAGCACCCCCGCGACCCTGTAAGGGACAAGCGTTAGAAAATGGATGGATGGATGGATAACATCAACATATATTTTAGGTTACAATTCAATGTATTCATATGCAATCAGATCAATGTGAAGGACACTTTGGCAAAATAACCCCAGATTTTCCAGTTTTTTTTTTTTACAGGTTTTAAAGGATGCAAATGGAACCGATTGGGTTGCATGGCCCATTTACTGTTTCTTCAAAGTACTTATATGACAACGTAGGTTTTTATCCTTAAAACTAAAGATGCAGCGTTTAGTCCAACAAGTAGAAGCCAGCGTGCTTGTTTTAGCCTAAAATGCAGCGTGGTGACTATTACTAGTCACCAAAGCGCTTTGACACTATTTCCACATTCACCCATTCACACACACATTCACACACTGATGGCGGGAGCTGCCATGCGAGGTGCTAACCACGACCCATCAGGAGCAAGGGGGAAGTGTCTTGCTCAAGGACACAACGGACATGACTAGGTTGGTAGAAGCTGAGGATCGAACCGGGAACCCTCAGGTTGCTGGCACGGCCACTCTCCCAACCCGCCCCACGCCGTCCATAATAACCATCATAATAATTTGCCTTTAACACAGATACCATAATACAGTAGGGAAGGGATTTATATGGCCTCATTCCTGGGTGGATCTCACATCAAGGGAAGAGGGGCGGGTGATCATTTTGCCATGCAGTCTGCTGAAAATGATGGAAAGCGTCACTTTACATAGCAACTAAAAAGGTTCATCGTTTTGCCATGCAGTCTGCTGAAAATGATGGAAAGCGTCACTTTACATAGCAACTAAAAAGGTTCATCATTTTGCCATGCAGTCTGCTGAAAATGATGGAAAGCGTCACTTTACATAGCAGCTAAAAAGGTTCATCATTTTGCCATGCAGTCTGCTGAAAATGATGGAAAGCGTCACTTTACATAGCAACTAAAAAGGTTCATCATTTTGCCATGCAGTCTGCTGAAAATGATGGAAAGCGTCACTTTACATAGCAACTAAAAAGGTTCATCGTTTTGCCATGCAGTCTGCTGAAAATGATGGAAAGCGTCACTTTACATAGCAACTAAAAAGGTTCATCGTTTTGCCATGCAGTCTGCTGAAAATGATGGAAAGCGTCACTTTACATAGCAACTAAAAAGGTTCATCGTTTTGCCATGCAGTCTGCTGAAAATGATGGAAAGCGTCACTTCACATAGCAACTCAAGCTGTGGTCAAATTTGAAATTGTCACAAAACACTTTAAGATATTCCACACTTTACTGCCGCCTGGTGGCTAAAATTTGTCACGTTTCATGTGTCAGGTAAACCATGACGAATCAATCGATTAAATAACCAACTCAATGATGTGTTTCCTCCTTCCTTCCTCCAGCCTGCGAGCTGATGAACCGCGGCATCCTGGCCCTGGTCAGCTCCATCGGCTGCATGTCGGCGGGGAGCCTCCAGACGCTGGCCGACGCCATGCACATCCCGCACCTCTATGTCCAGCGCTCCGCGGGGGGCACGCCTCGCTCGGCCTGCCCGGCCACGAGCCGCGGTCACGGGGCCGACGACTACACACTGATGGTGCGCCCGGCCGTTCATCTCAACGAGGTCATCATGCAGGTGGTGTCCGAGTACAGCTGGCAGAAGTTTGTGCTCTTCTACGACTCGGATTTTGGTAAGAAAAGTACACTCAAATGACACACTCATGATAATAACTATGTTAAACATGATACTAAATAACAAGGAAATTTGAGGACTAATGCTAATGACCGTAGCTTTATTACATTACAATAGCACATACAAATATGCATTAAAAATCCCATACAGACATCATACATGAGAACGTTTAGTAAGTATGAATAGTTTTAGTTATATTGTAAAATTTGGGAAATGTTGCTTAGAGTGATGAATGAAGAATCCGTAGAGTAGAAACGCTATGGATGACTAGAAGACGGAACGGCACTTGTACTTCTGGTTCAAAGCTTTAAACAGCAGGAAACACTGTGGAGACATTCAACCCAGCAGCACCTTCAGTGAGCAAACTTGTCCAAATGATGGCACCATAGCACAAACAATAACTTAGAGACTTAGACTTAGACAAGTCAAAGTCTGTAAATAATAATAATAATAATAATAATAATAATAACATGCCTTTTCAGTGTATTTGCATATGTTTTATAAAAACTATTTGCATAATGGCCATCAGCTAAGAAAAATCCATAAATTAGCCGCACGGTTTTGCAAGCCGCAAGGTTCAAAGCGTAGGAAAAAAGTAGTGGCTTGTAGAATGGAGAATGCAAGATGAATACTGTATTATTATAATACCACCCGTCTTTTTTTTAGACTGTTTCTTTCAGTCCTGTCTTTTATTCAGGTGAACATTGTACAATTTATTGGATTAGCACTTTAATCAAGTTCAGCAGCACAACATAAGGCACACTAAAAAAAAACAGCAAACGCATGCAATTGAAACCCAACTTCCTGACAACGTTGCCCTGTCTTCCTTGTTAATGATAAGGCTTATTTATTAGTGGGAGCTTTTTAGATGTGCAAAGCAGTTTGAGTCACTGATATAAGCCTTATGGGCTGATATGGGATGAGGTGAAATGGATGAAAGTCATCTCCGGGGGAATTAAACTTATCAATACCAACTGTATCTTTGCAAGGAAGGATTTAACCATATAGCCATTAGTGAGTTCATGGCTATATGGTTACGTCAATAAACGTCCCACATTGTGTCTGCCAGGCAGGTCTTCTGACTCGTTAGTCAGTCTGCTTTGTCTCATTTTTACCCTCACACCTTCTCCCTCTGCACTCCATTAATTCTAACATTAGTCAGCTAACATTCCGTGTTGCTTTTTATAAAGCACCGCTCCGCCACTCTGCAGGGTTATTGTTTTGCAGTTGTACCAAGTCGAGTCCCCAAAGAAACAGCTTGGTTCAGGCAAAGCCTCTGCAGATTGTCCAAACCCAAATTAGAAACGTACGTGTTCCTCCTGTGGTCCCCAAACTAACTAGGATGCATCAAGTTTTGCTGTGACATCAACATACTGCACATAATACACTAATACACATCTACAAAAGACTATTACCTCAATAAATGTTTTGGGTCTGGACCCTAGGTTTGGAAACCAGTTATTAAGAATAAGGGATATCATTCCAAAATTAGCACTATAATGAATATAAGATGCATTGGTATTCCATCCAATTACACCAAACTTTATTCATATGGTACATTTAGGTTAACAGAGATCAAGTTAGTGCATACCCATCATTTAAATCAGGGGTGTTAAATTTTAATACATACATACGTACATACGGTTCATCCGACAATACAGTGAGGACAGTGAACAGTGCGCAGGTATATACGTTGGTTATTACATAACACATTGCACTCCCCCCGTGTTGCACACCTCCCGTATTGCACTACCCTTAAAGGCCTACTGAAATGATTTTTTTTTTATTTAAACGGGGATAGCAGATCTATTCTATGTGTCATACTTGATAATTTCGCGATATTGCCATATTTTTGCTGAAAGGATTTAGTATAGAACAACGACGATAAAGATCGCAACTTTTGGTATCTGATAAAAAAAAGGCTTGCCCCTACCGGAAGTAGCGTGACGTAGTCAGTTGAACATTTCCGCAAAGTTCCCTATTGTTTACAATGATGGCCGCCAGAAGTGAGAGCGATTCGGACTGAGAAAGCGACGATTTCCCCATTAATTTGAGCGAGGATGAAAGATTTGTGGATGAGGAAAGTGCAAGTGAAGGACTAGTGGGGAGTGGAAGCGATTCAGATAGGGAAGATGCTGTGAGAGGCGGGTGGGACCTGATATTCAGCTGGGAATGACTACAACAGTAAATAAACACAAGACATATATATACTCTATTAGCCACAACACAACCAGCCCAAAGGACCGTTCACCTAACCTAAGGTTCATAAAGCTTATATATTTACCCAAAGTTACGTACATGACACGCACATACGGGCAAGCGATCAAATGTTTGGAAGCACGCGGGTGGGACCTGATATTCAGCTGGGAATGACTACAACAGTAAATAAACACAAGACATATATATACTCTATTAGCCACAACACAACCAGGCTTATATTTAATATGCCACAAATTAATTCCGCATAAAAACACCTAGGTGTTTGTTATGCTAGCTCCTAGCTACTAGTTCGAGCTAGTTATAGCTCGAGCGGGTTATATGGACGGGATCCCGTCCATATAACCCGCAAATACAATTCAAACACCTGCACAACACACACACTCACTCAGCCCAAAGGACCGTTCACCTAACCCAAGGTTCATAAAGCTTATATATTTAACCAAAGTTACGTACGTGACACGCACATACGGGCAAGCGATCAAATGTTTGGAAGCGCAGCTGCGTACTCACGGTATCGCGTCTGCGTCTGTGTATCCAAATCAAAGTCCTCCTGGTAAGAGTCTCTGTTGTCCGAGTTCTTCGATTTTGACTGCATTTTTCGGGAATGTAAACAATGAAACACCGGCTGTGTTGTTTTGCTGACTTCCCTCGCAAAATACTCCGCTTCGCACCGACAATTTTCTTCTTTGCTTGCTCAGCTTCTTTCTCCAGAATGCAATGAACAAATTGCAACGGATTCACCAACACAGATGTCCAGAATACTGTGGAATAATGAGATGAAAACTTCAATGGGGAGCCATACCTCTGTTTTACTGGCTACGTGACGCGCATACGTCATCCTCCAAAGGCGTTTTCAACCGGAAGTTTAGCGGGAAATTTTAAATTGCACTTTATAAGTTAACCCGGCCGTATTGGCATGTGTTGCAATGCTAAGATTTCATCATTGATATATAAACTATCAGACTGTTTGGTCGGTAGTAGTGGCTTTCAGTAGGCCTTTAACTACATACGCACTTGATGAAGGCCCTCAAAACCAGTGATTAGCCCTGCTGGTCGTTTCTAAAAAGTGCACCCAGTTCTATAAGGAACAAGAACAGAGGAGATGAGGACGACAAAGGTGACAGGTAAACAGAAACTCCTAAGAATTTTTAAGCAACACAACATTCCTGTACGCTTAAAACCTGGCTACACTCTGAGCCAACAGCTAATGCACCCCAAATATTGGACACCCCACCAACAAAAATAACAACAAAAAACGTTATATGATGTCCAGGGCAGTGACGAATGCACTGAGTTATGTATTGGGGGGGAAAAAACAGCCTTTTTTGATTGAATTGATTGAAACTTTTATTAGTAGATTGCACAGTACAGTACATATTCCGCACAATTGACCACTAAATGGGAACACCCGAATACGTTTTTCAACTTGTTTAAGTCGGGGTCCACGTTAATCCATTCATGGTAGCCACAACTGCTATAAGCCACAACATAAACAAGCAAAACTATACCTGAACGGAGGAGGTCGATGACAGCACCCATCTCCCATGTACAACACTGTCCTTTCAACCATTCCTAAGAGACAAATGATTTGTCTCTTAGGAAGCCTCTAACATAGCCTCTAACAATAGGCAATAGTGTTACATTCCAGTGTAGCAGAGCTTGGAACGTGTCACGGTCGTGTTAGTCCTGACCCCAGTATGCGAAGGTTGAAGCAAGCAAAGGAAAGCTTTGCTACATAGCAGTTCAAACCACACAAAGGAAAACAATGATCCAGCCCCGTTCAGAGCACCGTGCTGGCATATAAAGCCTCTTGATTGGCAACTAGTAAGTGAGGGAGCCAGCATCCAGACTGGAGACATGGCGGCAATGGGAGACAAACTGTAAGTGGAAACGAAAATAAGAGCGTTGGACAGGGAACAATATGAAAAACAGAAACCTAAATAAGCAAAGTCCAGATCTATCATGACAAGTCATGACAGATTGGAACTCTTCTGCTTTCAGGTACCACCTCTGTGCCATTATTACAACTGAATTGAATGCTAACATGGATGGTTTCAGTCTAACAACCGATTTCGGGCTGATAGTACTCATTTTACAATGATAGTTTTGCCACAAAATATATCAATGCTAATGAGGGTAATTCCATTGACAATGACAGAGGGGTCGCTACTTTAAATCCTAACAGTTGTTTTTAACACCAGCGCTCAGAATAGATTTGACCAGAGCTTCTCAAATAGTGGTGCACGCCCCTGAATTTCAGGCAAATTGGTGCACTTTAAATAGTTCCCGTTACACTCTAAAAGACAATGTTAAGACAGTTATTATTTGTTGTATGTTGATCTAGATTTACGTTGTCTTCTTTTCTTATTGTGAATGAGGATACCATGTTTTGTTTTGCAGAGGTGTACTTATAACAATTTTATAGACAAGTTATACTACTTATAGTCGCGGCGGACAGTGTAGGGGGGTGCGAAATGTTTTGTTGTTCCTATTGGGGGCCTCGCAGAAAATAATTGAGAAGCACTAGATTAGACCAATCGAAGTCTATGACAGTGGTTCTTAACCTTGTTGGAGGTACCGAACCCCACCAGTTTCATATGCGCATTCACCGAACCCTTCTAAAGTGAAAAGTATTTTTTTAAATTCAAGACAAAGTTATATGTTTTTTTTACTGGTGCACAAAATGAACCGTTCATGAACATCACCTTGTTCAAAGAACAAAACCAACACAGTGCATGAACTCACAACAAATTACACACTTGCAAATCAGATGGAAAATTAGAGAGAACATTGTTTGGTGGTATCCATAATACGCCGATAGGGAGAAGTTTTTATTCACACAATGAGTCGGGTGTGTCTTGACCTCCGCGGTGGAGGCTCCGCCGAACCCCTGAGGCCGACTCACCGAACCCCTAGGGCTCGATCGAACTCAGGTTAAGAACCACTGGTCCATGAGCATGAACTGATGAAAATTGCTCAGATGAGGGGCAAAATGTGTTGTAAAACAAACTGAACAGTCCAGTTGTGATCGATTGAATGCCCAACAAAGAGAATGCTCAACAGACCTGCTCAGTGGTCTTGTGGTTAGATTGTCCGCCCTGAGACTGGTAGGTCGTGAGTTCAAACCCCGGCCGAGTCATACCAAAGACAATAAAAATGGGACCCGTTACCTCCCTGCTTGGCACTCAGCATCAAGGGTTGGAATTGGGGGCTAAATCACCAAAATGATTCCCGGGCGTGGCCACCGCTGCTGCTCACTGCTACCCTCACCTTCCAGGGGGTGGAACAAGGGGATGGGTCAAATGCAGAGGATAATTTCACCACACCTAGTTTGTGTGTATGTGAGTATCAGTGGTACTTTAACTTTAAACAATTGATTAATTTTGACAGCTGTAGTACAAACCCCGTTTCCATATGAGTTGGGAAATTGTGTTAGATGTAAATATAAACGGAATACAATGATTTGCAAATCCTTTTCAACCCATATTCAGTTGAATGCACTACAAAGACAAGATATTTGATGTTCAAACTCATAAACGTTTTTTTTTTTTTGAAAATAATAATTAACTTAGAATTTTAATGGGTGCAACACGTGCCAAAGTAGTTGGGAAAGGGCATGTTCAGCACTGTGTTACATGGCCTTTCCTTTTAACAACACTCAGTAAACGTTTGGGAACTGAGGAGACTGAGCTTCTCAGGTGGAATTCTTTCCCATTCTTGCTTAATGTACAGCTTAAGTTGTTCAACAGTCCGGGGGTCTCCGTTGTGCTATTTTAGGCTTCATAATGCGCCACACATTTTCAATGGGAGACAGGTCTGGACTACAGGCAGGCCAGTCTAGAACCCGCACTCTTTTACTATGAAGCCACGTTGATGTAACACGTGGCTTGGCATTGTCTTGCTGAAATAAGCAGGGGCGTCCATGGTAACGTTGCTTGGATGGCAACATATGTCGCTCCAAAACCTGTATGTACCTTTCAGCATTAATGGCGCCTTCACAGATGTGTAAGTTACCCATGTCTTGGGCACTAATACACCCCCATACCATCACAGATGCTGGCTTTTCAACTTTGCGCCTATAACAATCCGGATGGTTCTTTTCCTCTTTGGTCCGGAGGACACGACGTCCACAGTTTCCAAAAACCACAGAACACTTTTCCACTTTGTATCAGTGCATCTTAGATGAGTTTAGGCCCAGTGAAGCCGACGGCGTTTTTGGGTGTTGTTGATAAACGGTTTTCGCCTTGCATAGGAGAGTTTTAACTTGCACTTACAGATGTAGCAACCAACTGTAGTTACTGACAGTGGGTTTCTGAAGTGTTCCTGAGCCCATGTGGTAATATCCTTTACACACTGATGTCGCTTGTTGATGCAGTACAGCCTGCGGGATGGAAGGTCACGGGCTTAGCTGCTTACGAGCAGTGATTTCTCCAGATTCTCTGAACCCTTTGATGATATTACGGACCATAGATGGTGAAAACCCTAACATCCTTGCAATAGCTGGTTGAGAAAGGTTTTTCTTAAACTGTTTAGCAATTTGCTCACGCATTTGTTGACAAAGTGGTGACCCTCGCCCCATCCTTGTTTGTGAATGACTGAGCATTTCATGGAATCTACTTTTATACCCAATCATGGCACCCACCTGTTCCCAATTTGCCTGTTCACCTGTGGGATGTTCCAAATAAGTGTTTGATGAGCATTCCTCAACTTTATCAGTATTTATTGCCACCTTTCCCAACTTCTTTGTCACGTGTTGCTGACATCAAATTCTAAAGTTAATGATTATTTGCAAAAAAAAAAAAAGTTTATCAGTTTGAACATCAAATATGTTGTCTTTGTGGCATATTCAACTGAATATGGGTTGAAAATGATTTGCAAATCATTGTATTTCGTTTATATTTACATCTAACACAATTTCCCAACTCATATGAAAACGGGGTTTGTAGTATCATTTTGATAGTGTCAAGTGTCTTTTTTTTAAACCGAACCAAAAAGAAAGCCTTTAATGGCTGCAATGGACCATATGGCCACCAATGCAACTGGCTTAGATGGGAAAGATCCTGATGAGGCGTCGCTATTTGACAACCTCGGAGTGCGTCTTCATCTGTTTGCGCATGCTGTCAAAACTATTGTACGATATCACCCCTCCATCTTCCGTCATCTGCATCCTGGTGTGGAGGTAATTTAGCCGTGCGTCATACAGGGACAGAAGACTAATGCATTGCTTCTAATGGTCTCAACCTCAAAACTATGTTTCTCTTTGAAAGAAGCGAGTCGTTTTCTTTCTCTCTTCCAAGGAAAACGCCATCCATCAGTTGTGGTGGACGAGCTTCGTTCCATAAAGAGCCATGTGATAGTTCCCTGCCTTTGGTGATTCACTCCCGAATGACTTCTCGTCTCCGCCTTAATGAGCCTTTTCGTTGTAGTCGAGTAAATAAAATGCAACGTGCGCTCGTCATCGATCTCCAATGGGAATGCTGCAAGGGTGGGATTTGTTTTTCAAATACATCCCCAGTAACTCCGACGTGCATTAAAGCAGTTTATCAGCATGCTAAATATTTCATAGGGAAAGCGTCTTCTAATGACTGAGCTGCAGGAAGCTGTTTATATACTGGATTAATATTGAATGTTGTGGAGCCGCTCGACCGCCAAGGTTAAATCACCCACATAAACTAAATATTAGTCCTGCACTGCTGCAATGTAGGTCAGCGTGGGAGGCCTTGTAATGGTTCTGCATCACAACAGGGCTGGAGATTGTACATTTAACGATTCAGACTACACGTAAACTTTAAGAAATGTTTGGATCGAACAAATATCACTGTATTTTTGCCGAGAAACCAACCCAAAAGCAACTTGAAGCTTGTCTTCTTGTCACCCACCAACATTCATCAATGACCTAGAGATGATGTGAAACCCAATCACGAATGTTCGCTAGTCATATTGGAGTTTTTTCTTTGCATCCGAACCATCCTGGCAGACTTTGGTCAGGACAACTGCCAGGAAATGAACCTCATACTCTCAAGAACACATATTACCGATATTAATATGGTAATGTTAGCAAACCAAACCAGGACTGCAACCAACACAGAACACCTTAACCACTCATGGAACGTATCAGTGTTACACCCCCAAAATAGTCGTCAAGTCCACCAACAAACCCAAGTGAGGTTTGGAATAAACGCACATTTCTTACCCAATTATACAAAACCCAAAAGCAGTGAAGTTGACACGTTGTGTAAATCGTAAAATAAAAACAGAATACAATGATTTGCAAATCCTTTTCAACCTATATTCAATTGAATAGACTGCAAAGACAAGATACTTGAAGGCCTACTGAAAGCCACTACTACCGACCACGCAGTCTGAAAGTTTATATATCAATGATGAAATCTTAACATTGCAACACATGCCAATACGGCCGGGTTAACTTATAAAGTGCAATTTTAAATTTCCGGCTGAAAACGTTTCGATATGATGACGTTTGCGCGTGACGTCAACGGTTGAAGCGGAAGTATTCAGAGCCCATTGAATCCAATACAAAAAGCTCTGTTTTTATCTCAAAATTCCACAGTATTCTGGACATCTGTGTTGGTGAATCTTTTGCAATTTGTTTAATGAACAATGGAGACTGCAAAGAAGAAAGTTGTAGGTGGGATCGGTGTATTAGCGGCGGACTACAGCAACACAACCAGGAGGACTTTGAGGATAGCAGTCGCGCTAGCCGAACGACCTCACCTTGACTTCCTCCGTCTCCGGGCCGCCAACCGCATCGGTGATCGGGTGAAGTCCTTCGTCGTACCGTCGATCGCTGGAACGCAGGTGAGCACGGGTCGTGATGAGCAGATGAGAGATGGCGTAGGTGCACAGCTAATATTTTTAGCATAGCTCTGTGGAGGTTCTGTAGCTAAGTTAGCTTCAATGGCGTCGTTAGCAACAGCATTGGTAAGCTTCGCCAAGCTGGAAAGCATTAACCGTGTAGTTACATGTCCAGAGTTTGGTAGTATTGTTGATCTTCTGTCTATCCTTCCAATCAGGGACTTATTTGTTTTGTTTCTATCTGCAGTAAAGCCCGATGCTATCACGTTAGCTCCGTAGCTAAAGTGCTTCACCGATGTATTGTCGTGGAGATAAAAGTCACTGTGAATGTCCATTTCGCGTTCTCGACTCTCATTTTCAAGAGGATATAGTATCCGAGGTGGTTTAAAATACAAATCCGTGATCCACAGTAGAAAAAGGAGAGAGTGTGGAATCCAATGAACCCTTGTACCTAAGTTACGGTCAGAGCGAAAAAAGATACGTTCTGCACTGCACGCTAGTCCTTCACTTTCACATTCTTCATCCACAAATCTTTCATCCTCGCTCAAATTAATGGGGTAATCGTCGCATTCTTGGTCTCTCGCTGCTGGTGTAAACAATGTGCAGATGTGAGCAGCCCTTCCTCCGGTGTCGTCACGCTACTTCCGGTAGGGGCAAGGCTTTTTTTTTATCAGACACCAAAAGTTGCGAACTTTATCGTCGTTGTTCTATACTAAATCCTTTCAGCAAAAATATGGCAATATCGCGAAATGATCAAGAATGACACATAGAATGGATCTGCTATCCCCGTTTAAATAAAAAAAATTCATTTCAGTAGGCCTTTAATGTTCAAACTGGAAAACTTTGTTATTTTTGGAAAAAATATTAGCTCATTTGGAATTTGATGCCTGCAACATGTTTCAAAAAAGCTGGCACAAGTGGCCAAAAAAGACTGACAAAGTCGAGGAATGCTCATCAAACACTTATTTGGAACATCCCAGAGGTGAACAGACTAATTGGGAACAGGTGGGTGCCATGATTGGGTATAAAAGCAGCTTCCATGAAATGCTCAGTTATTCACAAACAAGGATGGGGCGAGTGTCACCACTTTGTCAACAAATGCGTGAGCAAATTGTCCAACATTTTAAGAACAACATTTTTCAACGAGCCATTGCAAGGAATTTAGGAATTTCACCATCTACGGTCCGTAATATCATCAAAGGGTTCAGAGAATCTGGAGAAATCACTGCACATAAGCAATGATATTGCGGACCTTGGATCCCTCAGGCGGTACTGCATCAGTGTGTAAAGGATATCACCACATGGGCTCAGGAACACTTCAGAAAACCACTGTCAGTAACTACAGTTGGTCGCTACATCTGTAAGTGCAAGTTAAAACTCTACTACGCAAAGCCAAAGCCATTCATCAACAACACCCAGAAACGCCGCCGGCTTTGGCTGGGCCCAAGCTCATCTAAGAAGGACTGATGCAAAGTGGAAAAGTGTTCTGTGGTCTGACAAGTCAAATTGTTTTTGGAAACTGTTTACGTCGTGTCCTCCGGAACGAAGAGGAAAAGAACCATACGGATTGTTATAGGCGCAAAGTTCAAAAGCCAGCATCTGTGATGGTATGGGGGTGTAGTTGTGCCCAAGACATGGGTAACTTACACATCTGTGAAGGCACCAATAATGCTGAAAGTTACATAAAGGTTTTAGAGCAACATATATAAACAAGGTTTCTCATAGTCATTCACATTGA
This sequence comes from Entelurus aequoreus, assembly GCF_033978785.1. Classification (NCBI taxonomy): domain Eukaryota; kingdom Metazoa; phylum Chordata; class Actinopteri; order Syngnathiformes; family Syngnathidae; genus Entelurus; species Entelurus aequoreus. Next base: position 52,725,304 of record NC_084747.1, on the reverse strand, counting down.
CGTCCCACTGGGGTGAGTTTTTCCTTGCCCGTATGTGGGCTCTGTACCGAGGATGTCGTTGTGGCTTGTGCAGCCCTTTGAGACACTTGTGATTTAGGGCTATATAAATAAACATTGATTGATTGATTGATTGATTGATATGTTGCCATCCAAGCAACATTATCATGGACGCCCTTTAACAGTTAATGATTATTTGCAAAAAAAAATTAAGTTTCTCAGTTCGAACATTAAATATCTTGTCCTTACAGTCTATTCAATTGAATATAAGTTGAAAAGGATTTGCAAATAATTGTATTCTGTATTTATTTACGAATTACACAACATGCCAACTTCACTGGTTTTTGGTTTGTACAAACTCCTCGTGTCAAAGCCCCACATGCATCCACATACTGTATATTTTGGCTCATTTACAACACATACTGTGGGTCAAGCATCTAACTCAAAATGTAACCCTAAATGGTTCAGTTCAGTACCCAATTCACACACAAATTCACACACAACCGGAGATGTGGTTCGCGGTTACTGGTTCACCGCACAAGTCCTCTGGGGTTTGGCCAAGCTGTTCAGCTGGCAACAGAAGACCGTCTTTGAAGGCATCGCACTTGTTCCCTAATGTCCTCACCCGTTGTCCATGGAAAAAGGGGAATATACGAGAGGGCGAGAAAGCTGTTTTTTTTTGGACCAGTACTCCCAAAAGGCATATTTTTCCAACGAGAGTCGTTTAGAGAACAGACAGTCCTCTCAAATGGTGCCGTGGTGCAAGTGTCCACATCATCATTTCCAGCTCTTGTGGTGCTCTTTATTTACCTCTCGTGTCCCATTTTTCACGGAATTACCCTCTTGTGTTGCTGCGTTGGAATGGGGTCGAAAAAGTGAACTTGTTTTTGCCGTCAACTCACTGACAAGACAAAGTGTTATTAAACTATTATTGCACCAAAGAGTTTTTAAAGCTCTGTAGCAATCTCACCCACGTATACCACTCTTGAGTTTGGGTTCATTGACCTCAAAACATAAAAAAAACTAGTGTGTTAGCAATATTTACATCCTCCAATGTGTGGCATTTTTGTAGGACTGCAACAATTAATCGACTAAAAAAAAGAGTTGATTGTTATTCTGTTGCTTCGAATAATCGTTGAATGAGTGTTTTTATAATAATAATCCAAATTGATCAAACCAGGCCCGCATGTAAAGTTAAAGTTTAAAGTTAAAGTACCACTGATAGTCACACACACGCTAGGTGTGGTGAATTTAACCTCTGCATTTGACCCATCCCCTTGTTCCACCCCCCTGGGAGGTGAGGGGAGCAGTGAGCAGCAGCGGTGGCCGCGCTCGAGAATCTGATTAGTGCCCAGGACATGGTTTCTGCAAGGCGGAAACAGCACACATGTGAAACGGTGGTGTGTAGGCGCCATGATATGTGTGGCACTAAACAGCATTTTTTTATTTTAAAGGCCTACTGAAAGCCACTACTACCGACCACGCAGTCCGATAGTTTATATATCAATGATGAAATCTTAATATTGCAACACATGCCAATACGGCCGAGTTAACTTATAAAGTGCAATTTTAAATTTCCCGCAAAACTTCCGGTTGAAAACGTCTATGTATGATGACGTATACACGTGACGTCAATGGTTGAAACGGAAGTATTCGGACACCATTGTATCCAATACAAAAAACTCTGTTTTCATCGCAAAATTCCACAGTATTCTGGACATCTGTGTTGGTGAATCTTTTGCAATTTTTTTAATGAACAATAAAGACTGCAAAGAAGAAAGCTGTAGGTGGGATCGGTGTATTAGCGGCTGGCTGCAGCAACACAACCAGGAGGACTTTGATATGGATAGCAGACGCGCTATCCGACGCTAGCCGCCGACCGCATCGATGATCGTGTGAAGTCCTTCGTCGCTCCGTCGATCGCTGGAACGCAGGTGAGCACGGGTGTTGATGAGCAGATGAGGGCTGGCTGGTGTAGGTGGATAGCTAATGTTTTTACCATAGCTCTGTGAGGTCCCGTAGCTAAGTTAGCTTCAATGGCGTCGTTAGCAACAGCATTGTTAAGCTTCGCCAGGCTGGAAAGCATTAACCGTGTAGTTACAGGTCCATGGTTTAATAGTATTGTTGATTTTCTGTCTATCCTTCCAGTCAGGGGTTTATTTCTTTTGTTTCTATCTGCAGTTAAGCCAGATGCTATCACGTTAGCTCCGTAGCTAAAATGCTTCACCGATGTATTGTCGTGGAGATAAAAGTCACTGTGAATGTCCATTTCGCGTTCTCGACTCTCATTTTCAAGAGGATATAGTATCCGAGGTGGTTTAAAATACAAATCCGTGATCCACAATAGAAAAAGGAGAAAGTGTGGAATCCAATGAACCCTTGTACCTAAGTTATGGTCAGAGCGAAAAAAGATACGTCCTGCACTGCACTCTAGTCCTTCACTCTCACGTTCCTCATCCACGAATCTTTCATCCTGGCTCAAATTAATGGGGTAATCGTCGCTTTCTCGGTCTGAATCGCTCTCGCTGCTGGTGTAAACAATGGGGAAATGTGAGGAGCCCTTCAACCTGCGACGTCACGCTACTTCCGGTACAGGCAAGGCTTTTTTTATCACCGACCAAAAGTTGCGAACTTCAGCGTCGATGTTCTTTACTAAATCCTTTCAGCAAAAATATGGCAATATCGCAAAATGATCAAGTATGACACATAGAATGGATCTGCTATCCCCGTTTAAATAAAAACATTTCATTTCAGTAGGCCTATAATAGTATTTTATATTTATTTGTCGTTATTTATATTTTCTGAATAAATGATGTGATAAGTTCGTCAGTCAACTCATTGGTGTTAATTTTCAATCTATCAAGATGAAAAAATAATATCAAAATCAAATTACAGGATGCTATTTATGTAGTTTGCTCATTTTCCTCGACTGGTACAGAAACGTGGTTTATTTTTTTATTTTTTTACAAATGTAGCATCATCTAAAAAGATACAAATAATTGCTATTGCGACCTCCGGTGGACACATTTAGAACAGCTGTTTCTTTCATTTAAAAATGTCAGGTTAATTTTTATACTTAACAAACTCATCCCTTGGGCCGGATAAAACCTGTTTGCGGGCCTGATCCAGCACTCGGGCCGTACGTTTGACACCCCTGATTTACAGAGTCATGCTCTGCTTCTCAGCGTCACAGTACATGTTGGAGTGTCCCCTCAATGAGCCGCAGCTCCGTAGTGCCTGGTAACTCTCATTCAGCCCCAGACAATCAAAAAGGTCAACCAACAAACAAGATGTCTCTTCAGAATCTCCTCTCTGGTCAACAAAAGCACCATGAAGATTCTAGCGGGAACTCTTCATTCAACCCTTTTTCGATTACGCATGCACCTCCTAGTACCCCACACTGGCTACTCTAAAGTATATATATACATTTATAGTATTGTAGTTTAATATAATTGTTGAAATCTAAGGTGTGTTTTCAGTTTTGTGAGACCTGGCAGGGTAAAAGTCTGCGTGAATGTCGATCATAACATTTTGTAACAGATAACATTCATGTATTTAGTCATTTGTTTCATTAAATACGACATGGCAACTTGTTTTGTTTTTTTCCTGAAAAAAAAGTGCATTTAAAGAAAAAAAAAAAGCTCAAGTGTGGCAAAAAGCTGTTATCACCTTATTATTGATACACTCATAGACCTGGCAGGCTGTGATGGAGAAAGCGTGCCCTGGATGAATGAAAATACTGCAGAGGTTTCAATTGAAGAAGCGGCTGAGTAAACTCAAGTGAGAGTGGTGCTCATGATCTCAGTGGACTTCATATATAATCTAACAGCCTGGAAACCTGAGGATGGGGAGGAGAGACCTCTTTGGGGATTTGTTTCTCTCTCTAATGGTTACACCGACAAGTTTGCTCCTACTATTACGGAATAGTTTTGCAAAGTTAAAATATTCAGAATATGTGAAGCAAAGGCAAAGTTGAATCATTTTTAAAATTAATATATAATGTTCGTGATCATTTTTCATGCAGTTTTAATTCTAATCTTGCCTATTGTTTATTCTATTTGATTTAAAAATACAATTCTAGTTGTTGTATTTCTTAAATAAAAGCATGCTCTTCGTTGTCTTCTTTTGTGGTTCCACGCAGTCTCGAGTTTTCTCATTTAGTTTAATGTTATCATGAATAATTTTATTTGATACTTACTTCGCTCTTTTTTATTTGTATTTACTTGCGGCTTGTGTTGCGGTTTCACTCATGCCCATACTTGCCAACCTTGAGACTTCCGATTCCGGGAGGTGGGGGGTGGGTCCGGGGCGGGGTGCGTGGTTGGGGGCGTGGTTAAGAGGGGAGGAGTATATTTACAGCTAGAATTCACCAACTTGAGTATTTCATAAATATTTCATATATATATATATATATATATATATATATATATACATATATATATATATATATATATATATATATATATATATATATATATATATATATATATATATATATATGAAATACTTGACTTTCAGTGAATTCTAGCTATATATACATATATATATATATTTAATTTATTATACATATAAATAAAAGAAATACTTGAATTTCAGTGTTCCGGTGGCTATCCAGTAGATGTCAGCATTGTCCTGTTTAAGAGTGTCACAACATTGCTGTTTACGGCAGACAAACTGCTTTACGGTAGACGGAAACGTGACTGCTGCTGTTGTGTGTTGTTACCGCGCTGGGAGGATGTTAATGCAACTGCCTAACAATAAACCCACATAAGAAACCAAGAACTCGCCCTCGATCATTCTACAGTTATAACGTGATTGGGCAGGCATGCTGTTTATATCGTGGGAAAGCGAACCTGAAAACAGACTGTCGCCGCTGTCCCCACTCAGGTCCGCATGGAGCTGGAGGGGGCGTGGCCTCCAGCTCCGGCTGAATTCCAGGAGTTTATCGGGAGAAAATTTCTTCCGGGAGGTTATCGGGAGAGGCGCTGAATTCCGGGAGTCTCCCGGTAAAACCGGGAGGGTTGGCCAGTATGCTCATGCCTCACTTTTGTTTTTGTTTTTTAATGGTAAGTTAGCTAAATAACTTATTACCATAACTACTGCGTCTCACTATTCGCTCTGTACATACATCTACTGATGCCTAGTGTGGACACATCCTCAGTGACCTCTTGGATTCACCGGACGTTTCGGGTCTCTCTCCTCCAAGCAACCCAACCTGGGGTGATCAAATCCCCCGGCTTGTGTCCAGACTAGCTACCATGACTCCAAGGATCTCCTCTTTTGACCATCTCGAGGCCCTTTCCGCCGCTTCGGTGGTACTGCGGATGGCTCTCTCCATCGATGCCCAAATTGCTGAAGGCTCTGACCAAGGAACGGGCTGAAAATCCTATGCATCCAACCTCCACAGGGAAACACCTTGCTCTCCAACCAGCCTGTTGACAGTTGCTGACCAGTCCTGCACACTTGGAGAGCTTCCTCTCGAAGGCTTCTTCCAGGCGATCTTCCCACTGGACCGTCAGCTCCAGCAACACAGCTTGTTTGGTGGACTCAGACTCAAGGACAATGGCTGGTCGCAGGGTTGTGACTGCGATATGGCTGGGGAACTTCACTTACGGATTAGGCGACAAACTGTAGATTCTGACAGTGGTTTTCTGAAATGTTCCTGAGCCCATGTGGTGATATCCTTTACACACCGATGTCGCTTTTTGATGCAGTACTGCCTGAGGGATCGAAGGTCCGTAATATCATCGTTTATATTCTCTGAACCTTTTGATGATATTACGGAGCGTAGATGGCGAAATCCCTAAATTCCTTGCAATAGCTGGTTGAGAAAGGTTTTTCTTAAACTGTTTGACAATTTGCTCACGCATTTGTTGACAAAGTGGTGACCCTCGCCCCCATCCTTGTTTGTGAATGACTGAGCATTTCATGGAAGCTGCTTTTATACCCAATCATGGCACCCACCTGTTCCCATATAGCCTGTTCACCTGTGGAATGTTCCAAATAAGTGTTTGATGAGCATTCCTCAACTTTCTCAGTCTTTTTTGCCACTTGTGCCAGCTTTTTTGAAACATGTTGCAGGCATCAAATTCCAAATGAGCAACTAATTGCAAAAAAATAACAACGTTTTCGCTTTACGAAGTGCACATAATTTACAAGTGGATTGCCGCGGATGATACTGTCAACATTTACCCAGAATACACTTGGAGTCCACGTCTATTTTGGGTGAAATCGTCATCAACCGTCCACCACGTGACTACATCAGTCACTTGTAAACAGAGAGTACAAGCTAGGTGAGACAGACAGTGATCAGCAAGCGCAAGGAAAAATAATAAAGAGAACAAGAAAAAGCCAAATTACAAAAACTGGACACATATTTTGTTCTTCCTAATGGAGATGAACCCGACATGGTTGTTGGCAGCGATTCAGGGCCGCCAAATGCGCTAATGCTGCCAGCATTTCCAGGTAGCAATCTAATTCTAACAATGACTGTACTACACTATAACAGGGTTCCCGCGGGGCATTAAAAAGCCTTAAAAGTCATTAAATGGATTTTGTAAAAATGAAGGCCTTAAGTAGCATTAAAAAGCATTACATTCAATGACCAGAGGCATTAAAAATGTTATACAATCGTAGGACTAGACCGACCAATCAATCAAACGTGAAAGGAAAATGAACTCAATAACATCTTGTGGCGCACCTCACGTGACCTACGGTGGCCTTGGATGGACAAACAAGACAATTCAAACAGACCACAACTCTTTATTCACTGACACTCCTATAGTAAATTATTGAGAATTCCTTTAACTGCCTAACACATTATACATAACTTCCTATCTACTGTACCCATTTTAAACAACTGAGAGGGTTAAAAATACAATATTTTTAAGACGTTTAATTGACCCAGTTTATTGTCAATGCATCTAAAGCAGGGGTGTCCAAACTTTTTCCACTGAGGGCCGCACACTGAAAAATCAAAGCAAGCGGGGGCCATTTTGATATTTTTTTATTTTAAAAACCAATACAATATATGTATAACAAATATACATGTAGGCCTCCACTCAGGCTTGATCCCAGGGACCCCAAAGGGTTTTGGTAAAAAAAATATTAAAAACGTGTCATTATTCAGTATTATTATTTGTATTATTATTCAGGTTTTAAATCCCTAGTTTAACATTAGGTCTATCTGTCAATATAACGTGTTTAAAGATTTAAGTCGTATGCTCTTTTTGTCAAAGAAAACCCTGTTTTTTTGGAAAAAAAACACAAAATATGCATTATTTTCACCCAATAAAATTTTTAAGTGGAATATTTCAGATTATATAATAATTGGAGCCTTAAAAAGGTCAATAACTCATAACACCATTGATTTTAATTCATTATTATTTTTTGAGCGATGACACTTAAAAACAAATCACACAAAAATTATTGGGGAACCAAAAGTTATTAAAGTGTTAAAAAATGAATTATACATTTTTTTTACTGTTTACTTTCAGCACAATAATCTCGAGATCAACTTCAGATCTATCCGTCAATTATACGTTGTATTGTTGTTTATGTTTTTTGTTTGTTCGTTTTAGGCCCTTCTTTAAAAAAAAAAAAAAACAGCTACATTTTTTATATGGCAAACACAAAATATGCAACATTTTCCCCAAAAAATATCTCAAAGTGCAATATTTAATGTGACGTAATTGGAGCCTTGGTCAATAATTCATAATAACATTGATTTTGATTAATTATTAATTTTTTAAAGAAAGAAACAGCCTGCATGGCAGCTTTGTGTTATTAGAGTAAACATTGCAACATTTTCTTGTTAGATTTCACCTGTTTGGTCTTTCATACCACTTTTTATGTTTTTAATTTTTTTAATCGTATTTTAAAATGGGCCGTGGGGCCGTTCAAAAATTACCTGCGGGCCGCAAATGGCCCCCGGGCCGCACTTTGGACATCCTGATCTAAAGGATGCACATATCATTCTATGATGTGTGTTTTTGTAAAATGTTTAAATCAGTCATCCATTTCTCAACACATGCATCATTTGCATTTCTAGTTTGATGTTCATTTATTGTTCGGTAAAACCTTTTGAATATTTACAGTACAGGCCAAAAGTTTGCACACACCTTCTCATTCAATGGGTTTTCTTTATTTTCTTGACTATTTACATTGTAGATTGTCACTGAAGGCATCGAAACTATGAATGAACACATGTGGAGTTACGTACTTAACAAAAAAAAAGGTGAAATAACTGAAAACATGTTCCATTTTCTAGTTTCTTCAAAATAGCCACCCTCTGCTCTGATTACTGCTTTGCACACTCTTGGCATTCTCTCGATGAGCTTCAAGAGGTAGTCACCTGAAAGGGTTTTCACTTCACAGGTGTCATAGTTGTGATGCCTTCAGTGACAATCTACAACGTAAATAGTCATGAAAATAAAGAAAACACATTGAAATGAGAAGGTGTGTCCAAATTTTTGGCCTGTACTTTTTTGGTAATTGTATCTTAGTTAAAACATTTGTACTCCAGTTTGTGGATATTGTAAGGTATATTATACATACATTTTTACAGCACATTTTTAAAGACATAACATTAAAAAAATACTTCTGGGTGTATTATATTGATCAACTAATTCTTATTTAGAGGGCTATGTGGGCATAATAGAGGCATTCCTATTGAATTAGGATAGTTGAGATTTTGCTAACATTTATAAACAATACAAAACAAAAACATAAGTGTTATTGTCTTACATAAGGATTGTGAATCATAGGTTTAGAACCTGTTTCATCATTTTTCTACATCCTGTAAACATGCTGATGCTGTGGCGAACATGAGACAATAAATACATTAAACAGAAATATAAACGCAGCACTTGAGGACAACAAGCATGCAGATGAGCTTCCCTGAGACTGTTTCTCACAGTTTATTTGGTTGTGCAAACCAATTGTTGCAGCAGCTGTCCGGGTAACTGGTCTAAGACGGTCATGGAGGTGCACCTGCTGGATGTGGAGGTCCTGGGCTGGTGTGATAACACGTGGTCTGCGGTTGTGAGGCCGGTTGGATGTACTGCCAAATCCTGTGATATGCCTTTGGAGGCGGCTTATGGAAGAGAAATGAACCTTCAATTCACAGGAAACAGCTCTGGTGGACATTCCTGCAGTCAGCATGCAAACTGCACACTCCCTCAAAACTTGCGACATCTGTGGCATTGTGCTGTAGGATAAAACTGCACATTTCAGAGTGGCCTTTTATTTTGGGCAGCCTAAGGCACACCTGTGCAATAATCATGGGGTTTAATCAGCATCTTGATATGCCACACCTGTGAGGTGGGATGGCTTATATTGGCAAAAAAGAAGTGCTCACTAACGCAGTTTTAGACATATTTGTGAACAATATTTGAGAGGAATAGATATTTTGTGTAAAGAGTAAAAGCTTTAGATCTTTGTGTTCAACTCGTGAAAAATGTGAGCAAAAACAAAAATGTTGCGTTAGTATTTTTGTTTCGTGTACATGTCGGGAAAATGCACATTTCTGGCTTACTTTTAAAACCTGGTTAAGGCATGTGTATGCTGTAAAATTATGTTAGGATGAAATTTATTATTTTGGGTTTCCGGGTGCCCACCATGGAGCCCGCCCCCGACCCGGCTCTGACTTGTTCTGCCACTGATTGTGCCCAGGGCCGTAAACAGGATTTAACAAATACCAAGGTCAAAAAAATTGGTAGTCCAAGAGCAGCTTTGAAAGGCTGAAATCATGCAACCCAGCACCTAATAGATAATATTACCTAGGGCAACACAATGAAGAATTACCTTTTTATAAATTACTGTGCTGAAGTTAAAACATAAGTTTAAAAACTTTAATACCACTTTACTGCCACTCCAACATAGATTTGAACTCACAACCAATTCACGTACTAGTCACACGCGCCACGAGGGCCACTGGAAATAATGGGATCATTTTATTCTCATATTCTTATCAGTGATAGAGCATGATGTGTCCAGGAATACGTTTGGGGTAAAATTTCATATGAAGCGCCTTGTCATTGAATAATTTACATTTGACATGCGCGCCTACACACAAAGCCTCACACAAGCTACAGACAAGGAAAATGGACTGCAAATCCAACCCCCCCCCCCCAAAAACAATATGGAGAAAATACAATGACCTGGAAAAATAAGAAAACGGAGAAAATCCATGATGATTGGTTGGTGTTCGTGTGATGAGTCACAATTGGGTTAGGGCGAAACATTACGGACTGGCCAATCAGAGGCAAGATAAGGCCAGTCATCAAAACTAGTACCGTATTTTCCGCACTATAAGGCGCACCTAAAAACCTCCAATTTTCTCAAAAACTGACGGTGCGCCTTATAATCCGGTGCGCCTTATATATGGACCAATATTGAGCCACAACGGGTCTCGCAACTACGGGATGCATAACGTAACCCCAGCCACTACTGTAGCGTCTATTCTATGTGCCTTATAATCCGGTGCGCCTTATATATGAACAAAGTTTTAAAACAGGCCATTCATTGAAGGTGCGCCTTATAATCCGGTGCGCCTTATAGTGTGGAAAATACGGTAAGCAAAATCCTAACAGTCACTCAATCATGTCACATGACATCGAGGGAGTCGGAGACAGAGGGACGCTTCAAGCTGACGACCCCGCCCCAATAAAACATACTTGAAAATGCAAGAGGGATTAGATTTTTCCTTCAGTGATGCAGACGACGTGCAGGAAACTCACAATAATGCGTGGCCTTGGCCATATTTAAACAAAACTATGCGTTCAGAGAAAAGTGAAGTGAAGTGAATTATATTTATATAGCGTTTTTTCTCTAGTGCAGGGGTCACCAACCTTTTTGAAACCAAGAGCTACTTCTTGGGTACTGATTAATGCGAAGGGCTACCAGTTTGATACACACTTCAATAAATTGCCAGAAATAGCCAATTTGCTCAATTTACCTTTAACTCTATGTTATTATTAATAATTAATGATATTTACATTTAATTGAACGGTTTAAAAGAGGAGAAAACATGAAAAAAATGACAATTACATTTTGAAACATAGTTTATCTTCAATTTTGACTCTTTAAAATTCAAAATTCAACCGAAAAAAAGAAGAGAAAAACTTAAAAAAAGATTTTATGGAACATCATTAGTAATTTTTCCTGATTAAGATTAATTTTAGAATTTTGATGACATGTTTTAAATAGGTTAAAATTCCATCTACACTTTGTTAGAATATATAACAAATTGGACCAAGCTATATTTCTAACAAAGACAAATCATTATTTCTTCTAGATATTCCAGAACAAACATTTTAAAACAAATTCAAAAGACTTTAAAATAAGATTTAAATTTGATTCTACAGATTTTCTAGATTTGCCAGAATAATTTTTTGGAATTTTAATCATAATAAGTTTGAAGAAATATTTCACAAATATTCTTCGTCGAAAAAACAGAAGCTAAAATGAAGAATTAAATTAAAATGTATTTATTATTCTTTACAATAAAAAAAAATATATGTTACTTGAACATTGATTTAAATTGTCAGGAAAGAAGAGGAAGGAATTTAAAAGGTAAAAAGGTATATGTGTTTAAAAATCCTAAAATCATTTTTAAGGTTGTATTTTTTCTCTAAAATTGTCTTTCTGAAAGTTATAAGAAGCAAAGTCAAAAAATTAATGAATTTATTTAAACAAGTGAAGACCAAGTCTTTAAAATATTTTCTTGGATTTTCAAATTCTATTTGAGTTTTGTCTCTCTTAGAATTAAAAATGTCGGCAAAGCGAGACCAGCTTGCTAGTAAATAAATACAATTTAAAAAATAGATGCAGCTCACTGGTAAGTGCTGCTATTTGAGCTATTTTTAGAACAGGCCAGCGGGCTACTCATCTGGTCCTTACGGGCTACCTGGTGCCCGCGGGCACCGCGTTGGTGACCCCTGCTCTAGTGACTCAAAGTGCTTTACATAGTGAAACCCAATATCTAAGTTACATTTAAACCAGTGTGGGTGGCATTGGGAGCAGGTGGGTAAAGTGTCTTGCCCAAGGACACAACGGCAGTGAATAGGATGGCGGAAGCGGGGATCGAACCTGGAACCCTCAAGTTGCTGGCACGGCCACTCTACCAACCGAGCTATAAAACAATGCCCAAAACTTTAGTTTTTAGTTTCGTAACTGCTCTCTTCATCTAAGACAGGGGTGTCAAACTCATTTTAGATCAGGGGCCACGTGGAGAAAAATCTACTCCCAAGTGGGCTAAACTGGTAAAATCACGGCACAAAAATAAAGACAACTTCGGATTGTTTTCTTTGTTTAAAAATAAAACAAGCACATTCTGAAAATGTACAAATCATAACTTTGTTGGATTTTTTTTTACACTTACATGTTGCAATTAATAATATTCTATCTTTATTTGTTATTATTTATACTTTCTGAATAAATTATGTGATAATGTTCATCAGTCAACTCGTTGGTGTTAATTTTGAATCCATCAAGATAAAAAAATAGTATCAAAATCAAATTTTAGGATGTTATTTATGTAGTTTGATAATTTTCGTCGAACGGTGCACTAACATCATGTGGTTTATTTGAGTTTTTGTACATCATCTACAAATACACAAATAATTGCTATTGTGACATCTAGTGGACACATTTAGAACAGCAGTTTTTTTCATTCAAACATTTTGGCTCATTTTTATACTTAGCCAAGTCATCCCGCGGGCCGGATAAAACCTGTTCGAGGGCCTGATCCGGCCCGCGGGCCTTACGTTTGACACCCCTGGTCTAAGTCGTCCAACAACACACATTAAGGTGAGTTGAGTTCATGAAAAGTGTTACTGCACATAATTATCACCAACTGTTTCAAAATAAGACAAGTCATTGTTTTTTTGTCAAGACATTGATAGATGCTGTTTTTGTACTGTAGGGAGAGAACATTAATAACATTATAGGGGTGGGCCAAAGGAAAGGCAAACTAAATAAATGCATACAGTGGGTATGGAGACCCCTACAGGTAGTTGTAGGGCGTCCCCGGATAAATGACAGATAGTTAATACAAACCCCTTTTCCATATGAGTTGGGAAATTGTGTTAGATGTAAATATAAACGGAATACAATGATTTGCAAATGCTTTTCAACCCATATTCAATTGAATATTTGATGTTCAAACTCATAAACTTTTTTTTTTGCAAATAATAATTAACTTAGAATTTCATGGCTTCAACACGTGCCAAAGTAGTTGGGAAAGGGCATGTTCACCACTGTTACATCACCTTTTCTTTTAACGACACTCAATAAACGATTGGGAACTGAGGAAACTAATTGTTGAAGCTAAGAAAGTGGAATTCTTTCCCATTCTTGTTTTATGTAGAGCTTCAGTCGTTCAACAGTCCGGGGTATCCGCTGTCGTATTTTACGCTTCATAATGCACCACACATTTTCGATGGGAGACAGGTCTGGACTGCAGGCGGGCCAGGAAAGTACCCGCACTCTTTTTTTTACGAAGCCACGCTGTTGTAACACGTGCTGAATGTGGCTTGGCATTGTCTTGCTGAAATAAGCAGGGGCGTCCATGAAAAAGACGGCTCATATGTTGCTCCAAAACCTATATGTACCTTTCAGCATTAATGGTGCCTTCACAGTAAGTTACCCATGCCTTGGGCACTCATGCACCCCCATACCGTCACAGATGCTGGCTTTTGAACTTTGCGTCGATAACAGTCTGGATGGTTCGCTTCCCCTTAGGTCCGGATGACACGATGTCGAATATTTCCAAAAACAATTTGAAATGTGGACTCGTCAGACCACAGAACACTTTTCCACTTTGCATCAGTCCATCTTAGATGATCTCGGGCCTAGAGAAGCCGGCGGCGTTTCTGGGTGTTGTTGATAAATGGCTTTCGCTTTGCATAGTAGAGCTTTAACTTGCACTTACAGATGTAGTGACAAACTGTATTTAGTGACAGTGGTTTTCTGAAGTGTTCCTGAGCCCATGTGGTGATATCCTTTAGAGATTGATGTCGGTTTTTGATACAGTGCCGTCTGAGGGATTGAAGGTCACGGTCATTCAATGTTGGTTTCTGGCCATGCCGCTTACGTGCAGTGATTTCTCCAGATTCTCTGAACCCTTTGATGATATTACGGACCGTAGATGGTGAATTCCCTAAATTCCTTGCAATAGCTGGTTGACAAAGGTTTTTCTTAAACTGTTCAACAATTTGCTCACGCATTTGTTGACAAAGTGGTGACCCTCGCCCCATCCTTGTTTGTGAATGACTGAGCATTTCATGGAATCTACTTTTATACCCAATCATGGCACCCACCTGTTCCCAATTTGCCTGTTCACCTGTGGGATGTTCCAAATAAGTGTTTGATGAGCATTCCTCAACTTTATCAGTATTTATTGCCACCTTTCCCAACTTCTTTGTCACGTGTTGCTGGCATCAAATTCTAAAGTTAATGATTATTTGCAAAAAAAAAAAAAAGTTTATCAGTTTGAACATCAAATATGTTGTCTTTGTAGCATATTAGACTGAATATGGGTTGAAAATGATTTGCAAATCATTGTATTCCGTTTATATTTACATCTAACACACATTCCCAACTCATATGGAAACAGGGTTTGTAGTAATGGACCCTTATTGGTTCCATTTGTACACCCTCAGTTACATTAACATTGATATTATACACATGGGCCAATAGATATAAATACAGTTATGTTGCTTTGATGCCCATCACTGCATGTATCTCTATATTGATCAGTAATTGCGTTATAATTCCACAAGAGTTTTGCAGTGGCACACGCACGTCTGTGCGCTTTAGGCATGCAAAAGGGTTTCCTTGGCTCGTTAGTGCGTGCTGATTTTAGGACTTATGTAACCATGTAATCATGCAATCAGTCACTGTGCGTGTCATATATCACCATGTTGCTGATTAAACATGTTATAATTCCTTGAGTGTTGGGTTTCAGCTCCACAGGCTTGATGCTGAAACATTAAAGAGAGGATCATGTTCACAGGGCTTTGTGTAATTGGAGGCTGGTTTTAAAAATAATGTACATTGTACATCTAGTACATGGGTCCCCAAACTACGGCCCACGGGCTACATACGGCCCACCAGCGTCTAAAATCCGGCCCGCGGGTTTTCCCGAGTAAAAAAAATAAAATAAATATATATATATATATATATATATATATGTATGTGTGGGAAAAAAATCACAAGACTATTTCATCTCTACAGGCCTGTTTCATGAGGGGTTTCCTCAATCCTCAGGAGATTTTTCTCCTGAGGATTGAGGAAAAAAAAAAAATATCCTGAGGATTGAGGAAACCCCTCATGAAACAGGCCTGTAGAGATGAAATAGTCTTGTGATGTTTTTCCCACACATACATATTACGCTCTACCACGGTATCGAGCACTATTTTTTGGATAATCTAATTAAGACATATATATATATATATATATATATATATATATATATATATATATATATATATATATATATATATATATATATATATATATATATATATATATATATATATGTATGTATGTATGTATGTATGTATGTATGTATTATATTTATATATATATATATATATATATATATATATATATATATATATATATATATATATATATATATATATATATATATATATATATATATATATATATATATATATATATAAATACTACCGTTCAAAAGTTTGGGGTCACATTGAAATGTCCTTATTTTTGAAGGAAAAGCACTGTACTTTTCAATGAAGATAACTTTAAACTAGTCTTAACTTTAAAGAAATACACTCTATACATTGCTAATGTGGTAAATGACTATGCTAGCTGCAAATGTCTGGTTTTTGGTGCAATATCTACATAGGTGTATAGAGGCCCATTTCCAGCAACTATCACTCCAGTGTTCTAATGGTACAATGTGTTTGCTCATTGGCTCAGAAGGCTAATTGATGATTAGAAAACCCGTGTGCAATCATGTTCACACATCTGAAAACAGTTTAGCTCGTTACAGAAGCTACAAAACTGACCATCCTTTGAGCAGATTGAGTTTCTGGAGCATCACATTTGTGGGGTCAATTAAACGCTCAAAATGGCCAGAAAAAGAGAACTTTCATCTGAAACTCGACAGTCTATTCTTGTTCCTAGAAATGAAGGATCAAACACAAAATTGTTTGGGTGACCCCAAACTTTTGAACGGTAGTGTATATATATATATATATTTTTTTTTAACATATATATATATATATATATGTATATATATATATATATATATATATATTTTTTTTTGTATCAGTCCTTTCTAGCCCATCTATCAATCCATGTTCTACCGCTTGTTACTTTCGGGGTCTCCCCGAGCCACTCAGGCAAATCATATTGTCTAAAAATGCATTTTCCCATCGATAACGTGACTGTCATCACGCTCGCGGCCCGCCGCCATGTCGAGCGAGCGCGCGGCAAGTACTCGCTCTTTCAGCCAATTAGTGCACGAGGGGAAAAAAATGGCGAAATTGTTGGAGATACGTACAATAGACTCCGAGTGTAGAGTTTTTAAACATCACTGGACATATGACTCCATGATTGCTGAAGAGCCGCATGCTATCTAATACTATCTACATTTCACCACACCTAGTGTGTGTGTGACAATCATTGGCACTTTAACTTTAACTATTGTTTCTGAATCATCCAAATATGCCGTACAAAATGTTTGTTTCATTCCCCCCCAAGTCATTGATTTATGCCACATTGTGATCGCTCTAATCCACTTCCTATCGTCTCATGGTATGTGTCATCATCTTAATACCTCGTTAATCCTCCAAAATGGGTTATTAACGTAAACACAACATAGCCAACCCCCCCCCCCCCCCCCCCCCCCAGCTCATCCCTCGTCCCGTGTGCCTTCCCAACAAGTCCAATCAATCTAGTTAATTGCACAGGCATGACACCGGCAATGGTGGCAATGTCATTTGTTTTCATATCAAACACATCATTAGGCCGCTGCCTTACATACCACATACACATGCGAGGGTACGGACGCACACCTACACACACACCTTCTACAATATAATTAGTGGGGAGGTAAGAAGCAAAGTGTCTTAATTAGGATTACCTTGACCTGCATGCACCTCATTCATGGTTGAGGCGTTCGAGCGGCGAACACGCGACATGCACGGGCATCCTGGTTATGTTGCGACATAGATCATTAGAATAGTATAGAACAGGGTTTAACAACTCCTTTTTTTTTACAAACCCCAAAACCAGTGAATTGGCCACGTTGTGTAAATCGTGAATAAAAACAGAATACGATGATTTGCAAATCCTTTTCAACCTATATTCAATTAAAAAGACCTGCAAAGACAAGGTACTTAACATTCAAACTGGTACACTTTGTTGTTTTTTTGCAAATATTAGCTCATTTGGAATTTGATGCTGCAACATGTTTCAAAAAAGCTGGCACAAGTGGCAAAAAAGAACTGAGAAAGTTGAGGAATACTCATCAAACACTTATTTCCCACAGGTGAACAGGCGTAATTGGGAACAGGTGGGTGCCATGGTTGGGTATAAAAACCGCTTCCATGAAATGCTCAGTCATTCACAAACAAGGACGGGGCGAGGGTCATCACTTTGTCAACAAATGCGTGAGCAAATTGTCGAACAGTTTAAGAACAACATTTCTCAGAAGCTATTGCAAGGAATTTAGGAATTTCACCGTCTACGGTCCGTAATATCATCAAAAAGTTCAGAGAATCTGGAGAAATCACTGCACGTAAGTGGCAAGGCCCGTGACCTTCGATCCCTCAGGCGGTACTGCATCAAAAGGCGACGTCAGTGTGTAAAGGATATCACCACATGAGCTCAGGAACACTTAAAAAAAAACCACTGCCGGTAACTACAGTGTGTCGCTACATCTGTAGGTGCAAGTTAAAACTCTACTACGCAAGACCGAAAGCCATTTATCAACAACGACCCGCTGGGCCCGAGTTCATCTAAAATGGACTGACGCAAAGTGGAAAAGTGTTCTGTGGTGTGACGGTGTCCACATTTTAATTTTTTTTTTGGAAACTGTGGACGTCGTGTCCTCCGTACTAAAGAGGAAAAGAACCATCCGGACTGTGAAAGGCACAAAGTTCAAAAACCAGAATCTGTGATGGTATGGGGGTGTATTAGTGCCCAAGTCATGGGTAACTTACACATCTGTGAAGGCACCATTAATCCTGAAAGGTACATACAGGTTTTAGAGCAACATATGTTGCCATCCAAGCAATGTTATCATGGACGCCCCTGCTTATTTCAGCAAGACAATGCCAAGCCACATTCTGCACGTGTTACAACCGCGTGGCTTCGTAGTAAAAGAGCAGTCTTTGGAAATGATGCATCAACAGCGCCTCTGCTGGTCGCGGTCAAGTAGCGCACTAACCACTTTAACGTAATATGTGTCTTTTCACAGATATCCGCGGCATCGAGGACTTCCTGGACAGCGCCTCCCACCAGGGCATGGACGTGTCCTTGCAGAAGGTGGAGTCCAACGTCAACATGATGATCACCAGCCTGTTCAGGACCATGCGAGTTGAGGAGCTGCATCGATACAGGGACACGCTGCGCAGAGCCGTGTTGTTCATGAGCCCGGCCACCGCCAAGGCGTTCATCTCCGAGGTAAATTGCTCGATTTTTTTCTGTGCTCAGGTGTAAAGTTATATACGTTTGTACGTAGTACCTGAACTTACGAGAGTAATTTGTTCCACGATAGAGCTCGTATCTCATAACAAACAAATATCAAATCAGCCCTGTCCATTGAAATTAATTCAAATCAATTTAATCCGAGCTTGTCCCCCTAAAACAGAACCATTGTATCATGTAACATGTCTTTTTAAAAGAAAAACACACGTTTTAGACAAGAAATGCTGTTTGAAACAATAGAATGTACTATGAACAAACTATTCATTACATTAAAGGCCTACTGAAATTATTTTTTTTTATTTAAACGGGGATAGCAGATCCATTCTATGTGTCATACTTGATCATTTCGCGATATTGCCAAATTTTTGCTGAAAGGATTTAGTAGAGAACATCGACGATAAAGTTGCAACTTTTGGTATCTGATAAAAAAAAGCCTTGCCTGTACCGGAAGTAGCGTGACGTCAACAGTTGAAAGGCTCCTCACATTTTCCTATTGTTTTCAATGCAGCGAGAGCGATTCGGACCGAGAAAGCGACGATTACCCCATTAATTTGAGCGAGGATGAAAGATTTGTGGATGAGGAACGTTAGAGTGAAGGACTAGAATGCAGTGCAAGACATATCTTTTTTCGCTCTGACCGTAACTTAGGTACAAGCTGGCTCATTGTATTCCACACTCTCTCCTTTTTCTATTGTGGATCACGGATTTGTATTTTAAACCACCTCGGATACTATATCCTCTTGAAAATGAGAGTCGAGAACGCGAAATGGACATTCACAATGACTTTTATCTCCACGACAATACATCGGCGAATCTCTTTAGCTACTGAGCTAACGTGATAGCATCGGGCTCAAATGCAGATAGAAACAAAATAAATAAACCCCTGACTGGAAGGATAGACAGAAGATCAACAATACTATTAAACCACGGACATGTAAATACACGGTTAATGCTTTCCAGCCTGGCGAAGGTTAACAATGCTGTTGCTAACGACGCCATTGAAGCTAACTTAGCAACCGGACCTCACAGAGCTATGCTAAAAACATTAGCTATCCACCTACGCCAGCCAGCCCTCATCTGCTCATCAACACCCGTGCTCACCTGCGTTCCAGCGATCGACGGTGCGACGAAGGACTTCACCCGATCACAGATGCGGTCGGCGAGACGGAGGAAGTTAAGGTGAGTTCGCCGGCTAGCGCGTCTGCTATCCATCTCTGTCCTCCTGGTTGTGTTGCTGCAGCCAGCCGCTAATACACCGATCCCACCTACAACTTTCTTCTTTGCAGTCTCCATTGTTCATTAAACAAATTGCAAAAGATTCACCAACACAGATGTCCAGAATAATGTGGAATTTTGAGATGAAAACAGAGTTTTTTTGTATAGGATTGAATGTGTCCGCATACTTCCCGTTTCAACGATTGACGTCACGCGCATACGTCATCATACATAGACATTTTCAACCGGAAGTTTAGCGGGACATTTAAAATTGCACTTTATAAGTTAACCCGGCCGTATTGGCATGTGTTGCAATGTTAAGATTTCATCATTGATATATAAACTATCAGACTGCGTGGTCGGTAGTAGTGGGTTTTAGAAGCCTTTAAGGGCATGAATATTGCAGACACGTTTTTTACCCGACAACGAGGTATTCTCTGTTCTTCCATCCTGGCACATTTACTCATCATAAGTCCATAAATCAGATATTACATTACAAATGCATTAATTTCGTTATTAATAAAGTAATTGCATTAAATCCTCATTATTGGCTTGCAGCTGAAGACAATTAGGGATTTCCATTTGCTCCAATACATAAATGATACGGAGGGTCATGCTTGAAAGCTATGGGCTCTTTGCATGAATTCCTCATTGGAGGGTGTGTTAGCATGTGGCTTAATCCCATATGTCACAGCCTCATCTCAGTTAATTAAACGTGACCTCCGTAAACTCAATCACAGTCTAATTTAGATGAAGGTGTGACAGGGAAGAGTGGGCGTATTATTGTGTGAGTGTGACACAACACCAAGAATACTTTAATTGTGTGTGAAGTTAAAAGTCTAGAATGTATGAAGGACAATGCGTCTCAAGGTCTCTTTGAATTCCCAGTAGAGAATATTTCAAGCTGTTCTAATGATAAGTGATTTAGGGTTTTTTTTTTTCACCTAGAAGAAACACAAAAACCTATTTTTTTTCTGTTCCTGCACAATGACTACAAGCACAGAAGGTCAAAGTTTTAGCAGATTTCTTTCCAAAGCTCTCAAACACGTGTGGAAGACTTCAATTACTGGCTTGGGTCATTTAATGAATGCCAATGAGAGACTCCCTGGCTTCATTGTTGCCATGACTACCCGACTGCATTTCACAATGTAAACAATGTCCAAACCGCTATTACTGAGTGGAACTCTTTTTAATGTAAAACGTATGCTTTAGTTCGAGTGCTACTTTTATTAACTGTATATTTCTGTGCCCTTTCTCTGTGTTTTCATGTTTTATTGTTAATAGTATTTTTTCTTGAATATATGTGTAAACTAGTGTTGTCCCGATACCGATATGTTAGTACCGGTACCGATACCAAAATGTATTTCGATACTGTTCGGTACTTTTCTAAATAAGGGGGACCACAACAGAATTCCTTTATTGGCTTTATTTGAACAAAAAATCTTACCGTACATTAAACATATGTTTATTATTGCAATCGAAGAACAAGTTTGTCCTTAAATAAAAAAGTGAACATACAAGACAACTTGTCTTGTAGTAGTAAGTAAACCAACAAAGACTTCTAAGTTGTCTGCTGACGTTTGCAGTAACATATTGTCTCATTTATCATTTTGTCAAAATTATGAGGGACAAGCTGTAAAAATTGATTATTAATGCTCTTGTTCATTTACTGTTAATCTGCTTACTTTCTCTTTTAACATGTTCTATCTACACTTCTGTTAAAATGTAATAATCACTTATTCTTCTGTTGTTTGGATGCTTTGCATTAGTTTTGGATGATACCACAAATTTAGGTATCAATCTGATACTATACCAGTACCGGTATACTGTACAACCCTAGTGTACACCAACCTGTCTAGGACAGTGGTTCTTAACCTGGGTTCGATCGAACCCTAGGGGTTCGGCGTAGCTTCCGCCACGGAGGTTAAGGCACATCCGACTTATCGTGTAAATAAAAACTTCTCCCTATCAGCGTATTATGGATACCCCCAAACAATGTTCCCTCTAATTTTCCATCTGATTTGCAGGTTTTTTGATTGATCGATTGAAACTTTTACTAGTAGATTTCAAAGGAAGAGAATACATTATATGAAACAGTACAGTTTACACAGTACAGTACGTATTCCGGACAATTGACCACTAAATGGTAACACCCGAATACGTTTTTCAACTTGTTTAACTCGGGGTCCACGTTATTCCACGTTAATCAATTCATGGCAGAGTTCATGCACTCTGTTGGTTTTGTTCTTTGAACAAGGTGATGTTCATGCACGGTTCATTTTGTGCACCAGTAAAAAAAACATTTAACTTTTTCTTGAATTGAAAAAACATTTTATTTTTCACTAAAGAACGGTTCGGTGAATGCGCATATGAAACTGGTGGGGTTCGGTACCTCCAACAAGGTTAAGAACCACTGGTCTAGGGACTACAGATGGAAATTAGCTTTTGGCTAACATCTGACATATTTACATATAATGTATATGTTATTAATATGTATTTTTTTAAAAAAAGAATAATTATCACCGGGCAGCTTGTATAGCAGTATAGATTTACTGAAAATTAGTCAACACAGTCTAAATAGCTGGTAACACAAGTAGGTATTAGTATGGTCTGGGGCTGTATGAGTGCTGCCATCACTGGAGAGCTCTGGTTTGTTGAGTGGAAAAAATAATTGTAACTTCCACTGTGACATTGTGAGTAGGTCCGGATACCGAATTTAGTACTTCTCTAGGCACCAACCAAATTCTACTACCGGGTATCGATTCACGTAAAATCAAACGGTGCCATTTTTCGATACCTTTGTTGGTTGTGACGACATGTCCGCTTGCAGACTAAACAAGGTTCAAACAGGCACTCATGCAGCACTCAGAGCAGACTCAACCCAACTGCCTGTAGGTAATAATACAATTTACAATGAAAAGAAAGCTCAAACGTTAATTCAGGCTTCCCTTTTCCAAAATGTGTTAGTTTGAGGCATATTTACATTTGCTTTGCCATAATGATGCAACTAATGATTTTACATAGCGATTTCAACGTTGCCAAATTTGGTAATGAAGACTACAACTAAGATGCATGCTACAATCAAACAGCAAGTGTGTACCGTATCTTTCGGAGTATAAGTCGCACCGGCCGAAAATGCATAATAAAGAAGGAAAAAAACATATATAAGTCACACTGGAGTATAAATCGCATTATTTGGGGAAATTTATTTGATCAAACCCAACACCAAGAATAGACATTTGAAAGGCAATTTAAAATGTCTAAAGAATAGTGAACAACAGGCTGAATAAGTGTACGTTATATGAGGCATAAATAACCAACTGAGAACGTGCCTGGTATGTTAACGTAACATATTATGGTAAGAGTCATTCAAATAACTATAACATATAGAACATGCTATACGTTTACCAAACAATCTGTCACTCCTAATCGCTAAATCCCATGAAATCTTATACGTCTAGTCTCTTACGTGAATGAGCTAAATAACATTATTTGATATTTTACGGTAATGTGTTAATAATTTCACACATAAGTCGCTCCTGAGTATAAGTCGCACCCCCGGCCAAACTATGAAAAAAACTGCGACTTATAGTCCGAAAAATACGGTAATAGGTACAATACTTACATTACATACATAATGTTGGATATAGAGAACATACAAACCCTTTATTTATTGAATCAAAAATACTGAAATTCCACGACATAGTGAATTTGCAAACAGCTAAAATTATGCACAAAGCAAACTATAACCTGCTACCCAAGAATATACAACAATTCTTCTCAAAAAAAGAGGAGAAATATAATCTTAGAGACAAACGTAATTTAAAACATTTGTTTGCGCGTACAACACTTAAGACCTTCAGTATATCAATATGTGGAATTAAATTATGGAATGGATTAAGCAAAGCAATCAATCAATGTACTAATATGATCCACTTCAAGAAACTCTTCAAACTTAAAGTGTTTACAAAGTACAAAGAAGAAGAACCATGACAAATATTCTCAATTTATTTCATCCATCCATTCATTCATTCTTAAAGTAATCTTACTTATTTCATAATATGAAATATGACTTACTTCACCAATTATTATTATTAAATTCTTACTATTATTTATTCATTTATTTTTATTGTGATTACTTATGGAGTTTATTGTGAATAAATTGTGAACAGGAAGTGAACAAAAAGTTTTAGCAACTGTTATGTAAAGAAAAGGGGTAGGATTAAATAAGCTCTGCTTCTTCCTACTCCTTTTCGAACATGTTGAAAAGACATACTGGAAATTGTGATGTATCATGTTGTATGCTTGCATGTTCGAAATAAACTCAAACTCAAACTCAAACTTACAGTACAAAAGCTTTGCATGGCGCAACAAATAACTAGTCAAGTCAAGTCAAGTCAAGTCAACTTTATTTATATAGCACATTTTCAACAACTTTTTAGATTGCACCAAAGTGCTTTACAGGTTAAAAAAGCATGGAGCAAACAAAAAACAATCAAACAAAAAAAAAAAAACAACAACAACAAAAAAAAAACAACTAAGCAAAACAAAAAAAACAAACAAAGAACATAAACAATGAGTGTGCTAAACAAGATAATGCAAATGCAATACGGTAAAAGGGGTCGAATAAAAAGTTTTAAAAAATTTGCAGAATAAAAAAAAAAAAAAAATAATAATAAAAGTGCTACAAATTGACGAGAAACTAGACAGTTTAATGGCAAAGACGTCTTCCTGATTCAACAACATTAGTAGACTACTGCCATATAATGTCTTGGAATTGCAACTGAATGCAAAGTTTATTTTATAATACTTGCAGATGATTACGAAAATAGCATTTATTAACACACGCAGTGCTGAAAAGGTTTACCGTTGCGTACCGGCATCGATTACTATGTCCCGAGAATTAATACCATATCGGTTCAGATGTGAACGGTACCCCTCTGTAACTGTGGGACACAGCATGATGCCCTTCTCTTGGAGAGATGACCACATAGCAGTATATATTGTAGAGTAGTCATGCAGTTTACAGCTGACCATGACTCAAAAGTGAGGACACCTCACAATGAACCAAACCACAGTGTCCAAATTTTGTCCAAAGCAAAATATTTTACTCAATGAACCGGAGCTCCCCAGTGCACCTGTGCAGCCCCAGACCATGATGCTACCACCACAATGCTTAACTTTAGGCAAAAAACGATTATTTTTGCTAAACACCAGCGATATAGACAAGAAGACAATGTGATGCTTATAAAGAGAAGTCATTCTTGTTTGTCCATGTGATTTCGTCTCAGTGTCTCGCCATGCAGAGGCGGTTGGTTCTCCGATGTCTTATTTGCACACGTTGGCTTTCAGCTTGTCCGTCTTCATTTTGGCATGTGGGCACGCTTCCAGATTGTGCTTTAGAAAAGTTGACTACAGAAGCTATGAATCTAATTAGTGGAGAGCTTTCTGAGATGAAGTGTCAGGAGATGAGGAAGGCTGCAGCCTAAGATTGATTTGATTGATCGTTTCAGAGAGACATGCATGTTTTAAAAGACAAAAAACAACAACAACATGCAAGGATAATAAATGGGTGTGCAGTCAATTTGTGAGGTTATTTGTCACCCAGAGACACCTCGGTCCTCCGATCCAGATGTGTCAGATGTTAACTGTCTGAAGGAATGAAACACTAGACAGGGAGGCAGGTAGGAGAAAACAAACTAAACTGTGAAAACAAACTAAACTGTGACAGATCAACATTACGCGCGTGATTCATTATTGGCACAATTTGGAACGCCGCCCTCCGCTAAATGACTTTGCGGCGCAGACTGGCGTGCTCGATGAGATTACATAAATAATTTGGAGGGCAATAACAAATGTTTGCAGTCACTTTATCTAGTGAGATCTGAAACAATCTAATAAACCTTTTGGAACTGAATCAAACAGTATTTAGAAAAGAAAAACGTCTGGGAATTTGCCATAGCGCACAAGTCTATCCATAGCAATAGTACCTAGCAGAGGTGTGGACTGAGACTTGAGTCACAACTTTTCATAATTTAAAGGCCTACTGAAATGATTTTTTTTTTATTTAAACGGGGATAGCAGATCCATTCTATGTGTCATACTTGATCATTTCGCGATATTGCCATATTTTTGCTGAAAGGATTTAGTAGAGAACATCGACGATAAAGTTCGCAACTTTTGGTCGCTGATAAAAAAAAGCCTTGCCTGTACCGGAAGTAGCGTGACGTCAACAGTTGAAAGGCTCCTCACATTTCCCCGTTGTTTACAATGCAGCGAGAGCGATTCGGACCGAGAAAGCGACGATTACCCCATTAATTTGAGCGAGGATGAAAGATTTGTGGATGAGGAACGTGAGAGTGAAGGACTACAGTGCAGTGCAGGACGTATCTTTTTTCGCTCTGACCATAACTTAGGTACAAGGCTTCATTGGATTCCACACTTTCTCCTTTTTCTATTGTGGATCATGGATTTGTATTTTAAACCACCTCGGATACTATATCCTCTTGAAAATGAGAGTCGAGAACGCGAAATGGACATTCACCGTGACTTTTATCTCCACTACAATACATCGGCGAAGCTCTTTAGCTACGGAGCTAACGTGATAGCATCGGGCTTAAATGCAGAAAGAAACAAAAGAAATAAACCCCTGACTGGAAGGATAGACAGAAAATCAACAATACTATTAAACCATGGACATGTAACTACACGGTTAATGCTTTCCAGGCTGGCGAAGCTTAACAATGCTGTTGCTAACGACGCCATTGAAGCTAACTTAGCAACGGGACCTCACAGAGATATGCTAAAAACATTAGCTATCCACCTACGCCAGCCAGCCCTCATCTGCTCATCAACACCCGTGCTCACCTGCGTTCCAGCGATCGACGGAGCGACGAAGGACTTCACCCGATCATAGATGCGGTCGGCGGCCCGGAGACGGAGGAAGTCAAGGTGAGGTCGGCGGCTAGCGCGTCTGCTATCCATCTCAAAGTCCTCCTGGTTGTGTTGCTGTAGTCTGCCGCTTATACACCGATCCCACCTACAGCTTTCTTCTTTGCAGTCTTCATTGTTCATTAAACAAATTGCAAAAGATTCACCAACACAGATGTCCAGAATACTGTGGAATTTTGAGATGAAAACAGAGCTTTTTGTATAGGATTCAATGGTGTGCCAATACTTCCGTTTAACTATTCACGTCACGCGCATACGTCATCATACATAGACGTTTTCAACCGGAAGTTTAGCGGGAAATTTAAAATTGCACTTTATAAGTTAACCCGGCCGTATTGGCATGTGTTGCAATGTTAAGATTTCATCATTAATATATAAACTATCAGACTGCGTGGTCGGTAGTAGTGGCTTTCAGTAGGCCTTTAATCAAAGACTTGAAACTCAACTTGGACTTTGACATCAATGACTTGGACTTTAGTCTGATGACCTGATAAAACAGTGGAACCTCGATTTGCGAACTTAGTTGGTTTTTGAACAGGGTTGGTAAATAGGAAAGTTTGTATTTTGAAGGACATTTTCCCATAAGAAACAATGTAAACGTCAATGGGTTTCAGCCTCGACAAAAGTCCACATTTGAGTAAAAGTTTGTACACTTTGAACATAATATCAAACAATCTTAAGATGGTGATGTATCAACTTCCTATTTCAGGGGATTCAAATGTACGGCTCGCAGGCCGGATCAGGCCAGCGAACAGGTTTAATCGGGCCCGCGGTCCACGAGAGGAGTTTTCTAAATATAAAAATGAATTGCAAATTTTCATGAAAGAAACTGCTGTTCTAAATAAATCCACTGGATGTCGCAACAGCAATTCTGTTAGGCAAGCAAACAGTTTATAGCGGGGCCATGTAAGTATGCCAAGCAAGAGGTACACTCCTTCCCTCGACATAAACGAAACGTAAAACCTGCTGTTTTACTACGTTTTCTGCTTTGAACACATCGTGCTTTAATACACTTATTGCCCCGAAATGTATCTGTCAAAAAAGAGAAAAGTGGACGCAGTGTAACTCAACCCTCTTGAATAGAGTCCGTGTACATCGCGGCCATCCGTTTTTTGTATGGAATAAAAAAATAATTGAACATAAAAATCAACTTTCTCTGTTTTTTGGTTTGATAATAAAAATTAAAAAAAACGGATCGTTATCTATTATCCGTTATATGAATTCAATATGTAACGATATAGTGGAGAAGGAGACGGCACGGCGGCAGGGACGTCGCTTAGCTTGAAGCGTATTTATTGGTACAAAGGATTGATGATCCTAATCCAAAGATGTGTGGTGAGACTTTGTGAAGTGATCATCTGTTGAGTGTTACCGGGAGGTGTTGGAAGTGCGTGTTGGGACAGATGCGGAATTCCAGAAAGGGCAAAGCAGGCTCGGAGGTCCGGGGACAGGCAAGTGGTCAGGGGCTGGAGCGAGGCGTCGTTGGGTCGAGATCCGGGAAGGCAGCAGGGAGTCCAAAGGGGAGTCCAAAGGGGATCCGGGGAGACGAGACACATAACTCGAAACCAGAGAATGACGCAAAGCTGCAGGATGATGACACAGCGAGCACAGAGGAGGGGAGACACGGAGAGCAAGGAAGCACATAGGCGAGGATAGCTAGAGACATGTAGGACTTACTGTACGGATACAAGTAGCTATGTTCTGGCACTGGAACGCAGGACACGCTGGCTTAAGAAGGCAGGGGAGCTATCATCAGCGTCAGGTGTGTTGATTGTAGATTGAGTGGAGTGGAGAGGAACGCCCGTGGGCGTGTCCAGCAGAAAATATACATTATAAACAAAGAGAGGTAGCTAACATAGAAGTGGTCAGGTAATAGATGGATATCTATTGCTGTATGGCGGGTGATTATACAGCTGGATGGAGTGGTACATTTCGTAATAGAAGTGCATAGAAAGACTCCAAATAATCCAAGTCATAAATCCTCTGGCTACTACATTTCCTGCGATCACCCCTCTCGCAAGTAATTCATTATTACAGTAATTCTATTGATTGGACAAATCGACTGGTTCCAGCACGGATGCTCAGTGTAAGCACAGGTCTGAGTGGGCCAAGTCCAGCGCGATACGAATGGCCTAGTATGAGTTTTCTGTGCAGCTCTACTGACATGGCCCTGATATTTCCTGTTTTTCCTCTGTCACACACACAACAACAGTGGAATATGAATTTTGCCATTTGATATCAAAGCAAGCTTTTAAAATATTAACACCACCATGCCATTTGGGGCCAACTTTCTCTTTAAGTCACTTGAAGGACCGTCAAGCGAGAGCTGATCCCGCAGATGACACATGTCACAAATTAAATATGAAGGAAAAATACTCTCCGTAAGGCGACATTGAATAATGTAAGGCATGGATACATCTGTCTACACTGCACTAGTTTTTGTTGTTTTGTTTTGCCTCTTAAGTCTTTCTTTCTGTCGAGTCTCATAACTTTGATGCCAGTGTGAGCTAAAGCACAGCAGAATAATACCCTTAAATTTTAATATTTATATACAACTTTTCATCAAATATAGCTAACTGTATAGTAAATATTGACAGTAGACATGTAGACATGTGTTTTTGCCCATAGGAAAGTGAATTAATGTGTTCTCGGTTCAAGCTGCTGATATTGTCAAGCCTTCATTGCGATAATTGTGCAGGAAATGACGTTTTAATCGGGTGGGAATTTGAAAACTGGTTGTTGTTGAGAACGGGATACATGTGTTTTGATTCCTGCCAGTGTTGTCCCAATGGCAATATTCTATTCAAAATTATTTTGATACTTTTCGGTACTTTTCTAAATAAAGGGGACCACGAAAAATTGCAGTATTGGCTTTATTTTAACAAACAATCTTACATTATGTTTCTTATTGCAAGTTTGTCCTTAAATAAAATAGTGAACATACAAGACAACTTGTCTTTTAGTAGTAAGTAAACAAACAAAGCCTCCAAATTTAGTCTGCTGACGTATGCATTAACATATTGTGTCATTAATCATTCTATTATTTGACAAAATTATTAAGGACAAGTGGTAGAAAATGAACTATTAATCTACTTGTTCATTTACTGTTAATATCTGCTTACTTTCTCTTATAACATCTTCTATCTACACTTATGTTAAAATGTAATAATAATTTATTCTTCTGTTGTTTGGATGCTTTATATTAGTTTTGGATGATACCACAACATTTGGGTATCAATCTGATACCAAGTAGTTACAGGATCATACGTTGGTCATATCTAAAGTCCTCACGTGTCCAGGAACATATTTCCTGAGTTTATAAACATAATATCATTTTTTTTTTAAACGAAAGAAGATGTTGTGATGCCAAAAAAATATTGAGGTAATCATAGTAGCATCGACTAGATACACTCCTGTACTTGGTATCATTACAGTGGATGTTAGGTGTAGATCCACCAATGGCGTTTGTTTACATTTTGACGCCGGTGAGCTACGGTGTGTAGTGAAGCATGTTTAGCTATTCCTCGTCCTGCAGGGATGATACTTGTAAGAAACTCACTTCATTTGTCGCCATGGAGACGAGGATTAGTGATTTAGAATTAGCTAAAACACTGCAGACGGCGGATGGACGTTAGCCGCTAGCTAGCTAGGCATGTCTTAAAGCACCTCTTCCTGTGGGCGTTTCAGTGTTATAACTTCACCTTTATCGTCAGTTTTTAAGCCAAAATGCGCCCGTTCTCCATTTTCTGTCTACACACATTGTCTGCTTGTAAGTATTCTGTGATTGTGCGCTGCCGAACATGCTCGTCCGCTCGTAAAACCAGCAATGACACGACGTGACGACGACGGGGGCGCGGGGGGTGGACCGGTACTTTTCAGAGGCGGTGTAGTACCGAACATGATTCATTAGTATTGCGGTACTATACTGTAGAGGTTGCCCTCTAGTGGGTTCTTCAGACCACCACACACTGCCAGGAGAGCCAGGAAGTCCGGGTATAATTTTCATAAATAGTGCAAGTCTTTCTGCTTTTCAGCACAACGTCTTTTCCTTCTGCGTCTATTCAGCAGCACTTCCAACTCCAACTACTCGTCTCATCACGGCTGCTGCTAATAGCGGCGACAGGTGATTAGATGACAAGGCCCACCTGGGCCATCTACGCACTTGTCATGGCGGGGGTTTTTTCGCAGCTTACTGCGAGGTTTGTTCTCCCAGGAAGCAAAACTGACAGCTCCGGACGAAGGCGTGAAGGTAGGATTTGATTTATTTAACATAAATCATCCAACTACCAAAATACAGGCAAACAACAAAAAGGCAAACGTGCCGATTGCACGAGAGACTAAGGCTTAGCATAGGCTATGGCAGGGGTCGGCAACCCAAAATGTTGAAAGAGCCATATTGGACCAAAAATACAAAAAAAAAAATCTGTCTGGAGCCGCAAAAAATTAAAAGCCATATTACATGTGTCATGAGATATAAATTTAATTAAGAGGACTTAAAGGAAACTAAATGAGCTCAAATATAGCTACAAATGAGGCATAATGATGCAATATGTACATATCGCTAGCCTAAATAGCATGTTAGCATCGATTAGCTTGCAGTCATGCAGTGACTAAATATGTCTGATTAGCACTCCACACAAGTCAATAACATCAACAAAACTCACCTTTGTGCACTCACGCACGACGTTAAAAGTCTGGTGGACAGAATGAGACAGAAAAAGAAGTGGCATAAAACACGTCCTAGAAAGTCGGAGAAATTTATACATGTAAACAAACTATACGGTGAGTTCAAGGACCGCCAAAATAAGTAGGACAAAACGGCGCTCGCCAAATACTCGAATGAGTGAAGCATATTTAATATAAACAGTGTGATTTATAACAATTAGGGAGGTTTGTGTCATGTTTGTCCTCCTACAGAAACCATACTAAAACAAAAACATACATTTTTTCCCCTCATCTTTTTCCATTCTTCATACATTTTTGAAAAATCTCCAGAGAGCCACTAGGGCGGCGCTAAAGAGCCGCATGCGGCTCTAGAGCCACGGGTTGCCGACCCCCGGGCTATGGCATGAAACAAGCAAAACTTACTTGGCATAGGCGTGACGCAAACAATGAAGCCAGGACGAGTGATCAACAAAGGCAGGCTTAAATAGTGTCTCTTGATTACAAACAGGTGTGTCCCGAACGCAAGAGGCAGGTGAAAATCATAAGTCGTCATGGAAACTAAAAAAAAACAAGGGCGCACAAAAACAGGAACTACTGGAGTCTTAAAACTAACAGAAAATATCAAAAAGATGATCCAGACCACAGATCATGACAGCACCTGTCGCTGTCTTCGAGGCCGGTCCTGGCAACACCCCGTTCCCCGGCAGGCCCGCAGGCCACGCCCCCCCTCCACATATACTAATACCAGTATAGTAACTAATTCCTGCAAACAAATCCCTTATCGGCTGCTGTGGGCGCGAATGACGTCAATGCACAGTACCATCGGACATGACTTGCTCGTATTTGTGCTTATCTTATATTGCATTTTAAAAGCATAATTTTGATTTTGATTAAAAAAACGTGTTACTCATTGAGTAGTATTTTCAAGTTGACCAGACACTTCTCATCGGCTCAGGTTGCAATTTGTTTAGGTTACTTGGGCTCTTATTACAGTTGTCTCCATCGGATCCAGAGGGAGTTCTTGATGAAGCTCCTTCAAGCTATTATAGATAGATTTCCTGTTATCTCTGTATTGTTCTCATCCTTTATTGTGCGCGACTGGGATGAGATGGTGATCTTCCCCTCCGATAGTACACAGTAGCATATAGGGTGCGTATATAGAGTGTGACGGCGCTCCTCCGGGAGGTGCAATGCATCCAAATAACACTATTCACTTGCAAGACAACACACGTTATCTCCTCGCCGGCTGTCGACGAGCGAAATAGGGTCAAGGCTTTGCGTCAAACAGGGCTCCTCCCACGAGGCCCCGGCAGGAAATAGAGGGGGGAGAAGGGAAAATCTGATCATTGAGAAGGTGAAAGATAATAATTTCCGTTTAAGGTCACACAGGTCGCCATCCTCATCCTTGCAAGTGTGTCGTGTTTAATGACTTGTTCATGCTTTCGCGCTCAAGTCCTTCTTGTGGGAATGAAATGTTTGGACTAGTGTTGTAACGATACCAATATTTTGGTACCTAAAATTATTTCCATACTTTCCGTCACTTTTCGGTACTTTTCTAAAAAAAGGGGACCACAAAAAATGGCATTATTGGCTTTATTTTAACAAAAAATCTTCGGGTACATTAAACATATGTTTCTTATTGCAGTTAAGTCCTTAAATAAAATAGTGAACATACGAGAAAACTTGTCTTTTAGTAGTAAGTAAACAAACAAAGGCTCCTAATTTAGCTGCTGACATATGCAGTAACATATTGTGTCATTTTCCATTCTATTATCTTGTCAACATTATTAAGGACAAGTGGTAGAAAATTAATGATCAATCTACGTGTTCATTTACTGTTAAGATCTGCTTACTTTCCATTTTACCATGTTCTATGTACACTTCTGTTAAAATGTAATAATCGCTTATTATTCTGTTGTTTGATTCTATACATCAGTGGTCCCCAACCACAAACAGGTGTGTCCCGAACGCAAGAGGCAGGGGAAAATCATAAGTC